>NC_041043.1:16978109-16998109 GCF_900634625.1 Parambassis ranga
CCCGTGATGCAGAGGAGCTCGGACTTAGAGCTGCTGTGGTCACCGGGCCTCTGCGGCGATGAAAGGGTGAACAGGTTTTCAGCTTCTTGTCCTTGTGTCTCCCGCCCCGCCGTCCTCGTAGGGAGCAGTGCTGCGGAATCCGTCCAGCTTGGGCTGAAAATGTGGAACATGCCGCTGCTGGAAAGAATGAATCGACTGTACGTCACTTTGGCTCTGCACCGAAGGCTCGCGGTGCCTCTTTAAAAGGGGGCAGGATAAAAGCCCAGGCCCTGCAGAGAGAACACACACTCACAGTCCAAAACACTGAGGTCACATGTGTCCTCATAAACCCTGCTGTATTAGTGCAGCATGGCCGGGTTAACCTTGGAGAATGTGAGATGTGAGACATGTGAGCCACAGCTCCGCAGCATCAGAGTCAAACTGAAGGTGGAACTCTGGTGCTGCTGGACATCTGGACTTTGGTCTGATGAATCCTTGTGTCAGATCGTTGCATTCATACAGAATTAAAGGCCGCCGCAGTGTGCGGAGATGCTGTGATGGACGGTCAGGGTCCGGTCTCCATCATCATACTGTCTCCGTCCAGCCTCCTCTCACTCTGATCTGTTACCTCCGGCCTCCAAATAATTCATGGAGTTCTGCAGCAGCTGGGGTACAGTATTCATCCTGCTGCAGAGATGGTTTAACCCTCTGAACCCCAGAACTGCCTCCATGCTTTTCACCACAGCCACAAACTCCAGACTCTCTGATGGTCCTTGAATGCATCGTGTACGACCACATCTAAGTTCAATCCTGAGATTTTATTTGCTTCTGTAAAAAAACCAGGAAGCCATGATGGACTCGTGCGTGAGCAGCAGTCACATGACCAACATCCAGAGAGCGTCCTGCTGAGCTGCAGAGAAAACCGGTTTTAACGTCTTCTTCTTCCTCTCTCAGACATTTCTAGCTCCTGTCAACCAAGTCTTCCCTGCAGAGGATGACATCAACAAACACGTGGAGGATAACTGTGAGTTCATTTCACTTCCTGCTGATGTCATCGCTGATGTCATCGCCGCCTTGTGCTGTGCAGTAACTCGCCGCTCTGTTTGTGTCTCTCAGGTTCTTTGATGTACTTGAATGAAGCCACTCTGCTCAACAACGTCCGTGTGAGATACCGCAAAGACAAGATTTATGTGAGTAAAATAAAATGCTGAAACTTTATCATTAGTCTGTGTGGGTGCAGCTCACAGCTGAGGTGTTAACAAAACTCTCACACACACACACACACACACACACACTAGACTTTGAACCAGAACCAGACGTGTGTGCACACTGACATCTAGTGGCAAAGGAGGGAACCGACCTGCTAACACTGAACTGTGTGTGGTTCAGTGAGCTTGTTGAGATAAACCTTGTCATCACTGACTGTCATTCTTCTTCTCCTTTTCTCCTTCAGACGTTTGTAGCCAACATCCTGATCGCCGTCAACCCGTACTATGACATCCCAAAGCTCTACTCGCAGGAGACCATCAAGCAGTACCACGGCCGGTCGCTGGGCACGCTGCCGCCGCACGTCTACGCCATCGGTGACCACGCACACACACACACACACACACACACTGAGCTAACGTTAAAAACAAGCCTTCCATGGTCCAGGATGGGAGGGATGCAGTGACAGAGCGCAGTGATGGAGCAGATAAGCACATTCTTAACAATGTAATCCACTGCTGTAGATGTAGCTTAGCATCACGCTGTCGTCCTTTACAGTGAGTGAGCAAAGAGAACCATCTCTACCCTGCATGTATGGTATTTGAAGATATTTTAAATTAGTGGCCTGAGGTGCACAAAGTTAATACACCTCCAGTTGTAGTTTCTGATCTGTCCACTAGGTGGCAGTCAGCGCTCAGACACTCCACAGCACAGCCTGACTTCACACTGACCCTGCTGGTCAGACCTGAATGAGTTTTGGAGTGTCATGTGGGCCTGATGATTGGGGTCAGTGTGAGTCCTGGAGGCAGAGCAGAGTCTAATCAGCTCCTGTCTGCCTCGCTCCGCAGCTGATAAGGCCTACAGGGACATGAAGGTCCTGAAGATGAGCCAGTCCATCATCGTCTCAGGGGAGTCCGGCGCCGGCAAGACCGAAAACACCAAGTTTGTGCTCAGGTGAGGAGGATCCACCTTCATCTTCAGGAACTGTCACAGCATCACTTCCTTCACTCATAGATAGACATAGAAAAAAATAATTGAAGTATCTTGGTCACAGTTTTTCTTTCATGTTGCATGATGCATTCAAAGACTGGTGGTTCTTTAAGTTGTCACGGCTCTGACTGAAGCCCTGAAGGATTCTGGGAGAATACTCACTGTGACTTCATTCACAGATATTTGACGACGTCGTACGGAACAGGCCAGGACATCGACGAGAGGATAGTGGAAGGTAAGATGGCTCCTGCTTCTCTCGTCCAAAGTGTTTCTCCTCTCTGACTTTGAATGTGACTCTTCTCCCGCCCGCTCAGCCAACCCCCTGCTGGAGGCTTTTGGAAACGCGAAAACCGTCCGAAACAACAACAGCAGTCGATTCGGGAAGTTTGTGGAGATCCACTTCAATGAGAAGGTGCTTGGTTGTTTTCAGAATAATATATTTGAACTAACAGTGGTGGTTCCTGTTTATTCCCTCAGCTGCTTACACAGCAGAGCACACAGAGTTCTTTGTGTTTTTTATTTCTCGTTGTTTCCAGCCGTGTTATCTGCATTTTCCTTCTTTTAAACTTGTGTAACTTTCACACTTCCTGGTCCTGAGGATGTTAAAACGTTTCCTGTCATCTCATCAGAATGCCGTCGTTGGCGGCTTCGTGTCGCACTACCTGCTGGAGAAGTCGAGGATCTGCAGGCAAAGCCACGAGGAGAGGAACTACCACATCTTCTACCGCCTGTGTGCCGGCGCCCCCGAGGACATCAGACAGAAGTTCCACCTCAGCTCCCCGGACTCGTTCAGGGTGAGAGCGCTCAGGTTTTAACACTGTGTTTGAGACAGGGATGGATGGATGCTGCGGGGACGGGTATCGATCAGAGTCCTGATGGAGGGACTGTGTTTTTCTTACTGTCAGCAGAGCCCATGAAAAGCATGGATCTGTGTGTCAGTGAGTCAGTCGGTGGGTTTTTCTGACAGTAAGAAGAGCAGAGATCATATTTCTAAAGTTTCAGAGCCTCATATGAACATATGTAGGGTACGTATGTGACATCACAGGATGTAGAAGTCACTGTGGCTCCACCCACTGAGGGACAGGAAGCTAACTGTGGCCCACGTGTGTTCTGGTGGAGCAGTGACATTCACCTGTCCACCTCTACTCACTGACGAGCAGCATCCAGCTGATCTATTTACAGACAGCAGGGGGCAGCAGCGCCTCTCTGTGCATCATCAGACCTCGCTGTGTTCACCGCCAGCTGCGTCTGCTGGTCGACAGTACACACAGAGTTCCACAGTAATGGCTGCAGTGAAGGAGGCTAATGCACCGATAATGGCTGTTGGAGGCACCAGTATTGATCCTGTTGCCTTCAGACCTCCAGAGTTTAATGTGTGACTGAGCTCAGATCAGATCAGAGGATTTCCTTCAGACTGATACCATGATGGATGAATTAGGAACTTTCACGACATCGCCGGATTCTGCTCCTCGGAGAAGGGCTGAGTCACGCTCCGATGGAGGAGAAACTCTCCTTTTATCGGCAGCGCCTAATTCAATAATCTGTTCGTGTTATTCTCAAAGCTGAAAGTGCCGACGCTCGCTCGGCGGCCTCGTCCTGCAGTCACTTCCACAGCCTCCGCTGGCTGCACACATCCATCGAGTCCCCTGCTGGGAGGCAGCATGAAAAGTGATGCACTGAGCTCAATGTGATGAATTCTGCATCTGTTGTTTCCTAAACTGCAGGATGTTTGCTGTGAGCTGCAGATAAGGTGTGTGTGTGTGTGTGTGTGTGTGTGAGTGAATCTATACAGACCACAGAGGAGAATGAAAGGAGAAAAGCTCCTTTATCAACATCAGATGTGATGGAAACAAAGAAGGAGCGATGGATCAAAGGTTGAGTGATGGAGAGAAACAACCTGACTGCTCCGGCCCGAGGAGGAGGAGAGGAGAACAAGGACAAAAGGAACCGAGGAGAAGGAGAGAAGGAAAGATACAGGGAAGGAAGGGAGGAAGGGATGAGGAAAGGAGGAAACGAGGGACTAAGTGCTATCAAGGAAAGTAAGTGTATCAAGGAAAGTTCCTGCAGCACTTCTCTGTGGAACCATTGACAGTAAAAACTATGGACAGAGCTTCCGTGACGTCACCCGTTTGTTTCTGAAGAGCTGTTCTGAGGCTCGGTGGGAGGTTCCGGGACGTGATGACCGCCGCCATGTTGGCAGCGTCACGTCCGCCAAAACTCTCAAATATGGACAAAGAGGGGGAGCACGAGCGGGGTTTAGGGGGGCGGGCGATCGTGGGAGCAGGAAACTCACGCTGTGATACGTCAACCATCTGTCACTCAAGCAGCAACGCCCATAATTATGCGTAATTTTAAGTCAGAATACAATTGAAACGAGTGAGTTGTAAAAAAATTCACCCCCCGGTCAATTGACACTAGAAGAGAACCTATCATCTGAGACCAGAGTGGTTTTTTGTACCAGGCTGTAAACATGTTTTTTTCTGCTGTGAAGTCGGCCATTTTAACATGGGAGTCTATGGGAAATGACTCGCTTTTGGAGCCAGCCCCCAGTGGTTGCAGCGTGAATTACAAGTTTTGACACTTCCGCATGGGCTTCAACTTTGAGCCCCGAAGGTTGCCGCTTGTGTGGAACGTGTCGGGCCTCCAGACGACTCCTCCTCCCACAGAGCGAACAGAATCTGCCGGAAAGCAGGAGGCCGAGCGAGCTTCGGCTCCTCCCGGTGGCCTCCCCTGTAAGGAGACTTTTGGTTCACGTCCATCTGTTCGTGACGCTTCTCAAACAAACCAGATGAACCGCACGAATCCTCCTCCACACCTGTGAGGTAGAAGTCAGAGCCGGCGTCACCTCGTCTCTGTGAGCGCAGCAGCTGGTGGAGAACCATTAAACCGCTCTGAGCGGGGGGGGGCAGACGCCTTCTGTACTGATGCAAATCTAACTATTGAACTCTGAACATTCGAAGCTGACACACACACACAGAAGTGATGACAGAGAACAAACACGGCTGACAACAAAAAACACAGGGGCGGGGCTTACCCCTTCTGACATCATAAAGGGCTGCAGAATAGAGGTTAGCACAGATGTCACTGCATCAGACCGAGTGTTAAAAACAACCCTCAACATGGCTGAAAGCAGACGATTAAACCTGAAACATGTTCCACCATCACTTGCAGCCTGTGTAAGGATAATAACAGAGCACTTTTAAAGGTGTTAGACTGTCTCTGTGTTTGTTTGAACTAAAGGCTCATTATCAGGCTGATTTTAATAGAAATAAATGAACGATGATCGATATTTAATAGACGAGTGGTGCAGTCGCACAAGTAAAGCACTAATGTTTTTATCTATGGTAGATGGGCAGACTCTTCATCGATCCTCAGGGGACATGCAGCAGCTGTGAAACATGGAGTCCAGGCTTACAGCAGCAGTGTGATGTGCTGACAGACAGCTGAAACTGAAGGAAGCTGGTTGATGTACAGCAGCAGCTGCTTCTGTCTTCATGTGATGTCATGTTTGCTGATGTGTCCTCCCTCTGATCTCCTTCCAGTACCTGAACAGAGGATGCACTCGCTTCTTTGCTACCAAAGACACGGACAGACAGATCCTGCAGAACCGAAAGAGCCCCGAGGTTAGTAACAGTAATAACTCCTCATTCTGTCTTCATACCTCTGCCAGCAGTTCACGGGTTAAATGAATAAATGTCCTGCGTGCTCTTAGAAAAGAGACACTCTGTTACCTCCATCACTCAGATCTGCAGCCTCTCACAGCTTCTGTGTCTTCGTAGGACAGATTTACATCCCGCTGTCTCTTTGTTTGCTTTCGTCCAGCTGAAATTTAGCTGGTTCTGCATCAGGCATGTTGTAAATTTCTCCTGAAGGGGGCGCTGTTGCTTCTGTGCATCATTATTCCACAAATGAGTGTAGAAGCAGAGTGAGGAAGGATTCTGGGTAAAGGAGCTGATGCACTACTGCACCACAAGTTCACGTTTCTGTGAGTAGAAGCATGAGGGACATTCTCTGTGGAGTGCAGCCTCTGCTCCACCAGGGGGCAGCAGGAAGTATGATGTAACCCAATCAGAATCAGAATACGAAGGGCTTTGGGTAGGAGCAACAACAGGAGGATATCTGTTGGTAGGACGCCAGGGGACAACTTAGTAATCGCTGGACATCGGTGGGGACGTGTCACCTTCGTCCATGCTAAAACTACGCCCTACCACCACAGTGGTGTGTTTGGGTCTAATGCTAGCTGCTAACATGTTGGTGTGACGGATCTTTAGACGTTTTGTCTGAAATCCAGCAGTTTGTTCATCATGTCCGACAGAAATGAAATGTTTTAACCAAGCTGAGCTGTGTGAGATGTTCACGTCTCTCCTAGGAGGAACAGTTCATCATCAAGCTCAGAATTATCTGATCTGATTTAAAAATGTGACGAATGTTGATGTGAAACGATGATTGTGATGCTGCGTGATGCTCTCTGGTCTGAAGCATCACATCCTTCGTCCTTTAACATCAGAGATGTCCCACTGCGGTGCACGCTGTGCGTTTCCATCAGTTTACACCATAACTCGATTTACTGGGATCTGTTGCCAAACAGCTCGCAGGAACGGACGTGAATAATCCCTGTATTCTAATTATGAATCCGCGGAGCAGATAATCCAGCAACAAAGAGCCGCTCTGATATTTCATTAGCGTTGTTCTGTTTCTGGCTCACAGCTCTGCTTATATAATCTCACTTTTCAGATGCTTATATTCAAACAGCAAACATTTTAATTAGCAGGCAGACTGAGAGCTCCGTGCTCCGCTTTAATAGGAAAAGCTCGTGGTGTGAAATGAGCTCCTTCCTCTGCCTTTGGCCTTTGATTAATTATGCACATGTATTCCATTACTGTGGCTGTATATGGCAGCCCCTGCAGTGCAGCGTTATTAATTATTATCGCCATTAACAGGGACAACAGATCGGACTCTAATCGCACGCCGTCATCACTGACGTCCTCTGAAATGAAGACGATCATCTCCGCATGTGTTTTTTTTTATAACTTAAATAATGTGCCAGGTTTCGATTGGATTATTATATCTTTGTTCTTTCTGTCTTGACTTTCTGTCAACACCATGGCAACCAGTGATGAGTGTATCACTGCAGATGACATCGCCATGGTGACAGGCCTCTTCTTTTCAGCAATAAGAGAAGAGGGGCACTCTCATACATGAGAGAAGAGGTGTTGGATAAAGATGGGATGGAAGAGTGGCACGTATCAGAAATATGAGAGTGGGACATAAATGTAGGAGTGGACCGAGGAGAGTACCTCCACACACATGTAGCTCTGGTATTTTTTTGGGATGCAAATCTAAGCTGGTCTTGTTATATTTGATATATATATATATATATCCCGTGTTGGGTCACAGGAGCAGCGACTCTACACCGAGCTGCTCCTGGAAGACCAGGAGTCCTCATCCTGTCCACAGAGAGTTCTGATGACCGCCGGTCATCACTATGAGGGTCAGAACGTGGATCGACCAGTGATTTAAGAGCCTTGACTTCTGGCTCAGCTCTCCCTTCACCCTATCAGACTGGATCAGAGCCTGCGTCTCTGACGCTGAAACCAGAAGAGGGCGTTACAGCCCTCCATGGAGAACCATGGTCTCAGACTCGGAGGTGCTGATCCTCAGCTGCAGGGTCAGCAGTGAGTCTAGATTTCAGAGTCTGGACCTTCTTCGGTTGTATTTGCTGTTAAGCCTGAACCAGCTGAATATATATATATATGAGGAGTTTTGTTGTGGGAAATAATCTCAGATGGTTTCCTGCAGAGTCCACAGAGACTCGGCTGGAATAAATATTTGCAGAATCTTTAAAGTTAAAGGGGGCTGTACTCACTGATGGATGATGTGATGTATGTCTCCTCTTTGCTCCGGCTCCTATCACACAGGACAACAAGGTGATTCGGTGTTCCTCCCCTCCGCCTCTCTTCTTCTCCTCCTCCTCCTCTCGATGCATGTTGTCGCTTTCTTTATCTCTGGAGTGCTTTCTGCCGTTTGCTGCTTCTCTCTGTGTGTAGAATAAAAATAGAGCGTTTCAGTCGACTGACGGTGCCTCAGAATGTCACAGTGCTGCTGGTGTTGACACATTCTGACCTCTGTCAGCTTTAAGGTGCTTTAAGGTAAATACTGACATATAATCAGCTCAGTACTGAAGTGATCACAGAATACAACTAGACAGAAATGATCCATATCTGCAGGAGAATGAGTCCAGACTGAGCACCAACCCATCAGAACCAGTGTGCGGTAGGTAGCCATCTTGGTTGTTCACCGTGGCTTCAATCATTCTCTCATGTGAAGTAACAAACACGCCACCACCTGATTGGTCACGTGTCCAATGACCGGGCCAGACGTCCATGACCTTTACTCACTGGCTGCCAGTAAAGTCTCAGAAAAGGCTCCAGGAAGCGTCGACTTTTACAAACCTGAAGTAACGCTGCACCGTCACTCGTGTTTACTGGTGTCAACATGGCCGCCGCCTTTGTTTTGTTTGACAGGGCAGACGCTCAGCAGCGTTTGTTTTCAGTTACCTGTGAGATAAATGCCCTTCGTAGTATTCAGAGCGTTACCTGCCGCCCGTTGATCCGACTCCATGAGCCTCAGTGAAAGAGATGCAGGAAAATCCAATGAGAATGGGCTCAGCAGAGGAATTAGTTTTAATCCTGTCGCGGGGCGGCGAGTAGCTGCCGCCTGGCTCAGCCTGCGGGTCTCATCACGCTGTGACATTCTTGAGTTGGTTTCCAGGTGTGTGTGTGTGTTTCCGGCCCTCTCTCTCTCTCTGCTGCAGGTTGTGGTTTTAATGCTCTGCTGTCTCTGCTTTTACAGCTTCTCTCCACTGAAGGAGTTAGATATGAGTAGAGAGTAAAGGACTTTACATGTTCAGAGGACTGAAGGTGGTGTTGTTACAGAGAGGCTAAGGTAACTGTCTGCACTCTGTCCTCAGCACATGAAGTCGGGCCCCTTGAAGGACCCGCTGCTGGACGACCACGGCGACTTCAACAGGATGTGTGTCGCCATGAAGAAGATCGGACTGGACGACACGGAGAAGCTGGACCTGTTCAGGGTGGTGGCCGGCGTGCTGCACCTGGGAAACATCGACTTTGAGGAGGCTGGAAGCACCTCAGGTGAGCTGTAACGGTGCCATCAACCAGCCCAGGTGAAGACCAGGGCTGGTTGATGGCTTGTTAGCTCGTCCTTATCCCACTGATCTGTGCTCAGATGCAGAGGTCAACCTCATGGTCTGACCTCTGCTGTGCAGACTCTGGTTCCAAGATGGCGTCTTTTTCCATCATCGCTCTATGTTGAGTCCACAGTTTGGACTGTGAGCGGCTACAGCTCGATTCTGTCCTGGTCATTCTCACCCGGCTCTGGGTGTGAACAGTAGCTGAACATCTGCTGTGTGGAGGTTTCCACTCGTCTGAAGCTGTTCCTCCTGACTGTCTACACCTGATGAGTCCATCTGTGGCTGCTGGATGTCCCCCAGCAGTCCCAGAGTCCTGAACCAGTCCTCAGCCAGACTAGAACAAAGACAGACAGTCAGAATGACAAACGTCGGTCTCTGGACACCAGCAGCTGCCTCATATAAACCTGTAGAACTGATGAAGCTGCTCTGAGGAGCAGCCAAACGTCTTCAAGGAACTCTGACGAGCTGGCGGCTTCAGGCTGTTAAAATGGACGACTGAGAGTCGCCATCGTTTCACAGGCTGAGGACAAAACACACAAATAAATATTCTTTAAACGCCCCCTGAAGGGACCTGAATCCAAACTGTAAGCCAGATCCAGGATGATTCCCTCGTCTTCGCCCACAGTCGAACACGCGCCGCCACGGCCCCCCCGCTGTGAGAACCGGTCTATTTAACAGGCGCCCCGCTGAGCTTCCTCTTCTGTCCCGCAGAGAGAAAATCATGGGGAGGAACTCGGCGTTGAGGAACTCAGCAGTTCAAAGCATCAGATGATTTTTTTATTATTTTAATAGAAACTGAGCCCCCTGCAGGTTTTTAGTCTGAACCACTGAGGAGGAGGAGGAGGCCTGAGGGGTGGGGGGGCACTTGAAACATAAGCTCCAGTAATTCCATTATTACTTATTTAAGGATGTAATTAATGAATCCTCCTTTAGTGAAATAATCCGGTCCTAAGGATCCTGACGAGGGTTAACAGGGAGGGAAATCCTTTCATGACACGTTAAAAAACCCATTTATCATTGATCACAAAGAGACTGAACTCAGCAGGAGGGAGCCGGAAGCTGAACATTACAGCGATCAATCTCAGTGCAGAGCTTTCAGCCATGACATCACAATGGCGTCTGCCTCTCTGGGACCGAACCGGCGCCGTTTAGGAGCGCAGAGGCCCGTGTGAGATGGATGGTTTCTGAAGCGGGACTCGGCCACAGAGCGCCACAGGGCATCATCTGTGAGAGCCGGCGAGAAGCCGCTCAGCAGATCACACCCGCGTTCAGCCCGTTCATAGGAAACCCTGACCTGATCAGTTTAATAGCAGCGCTGGGACAGAGGAAGAATACCTATGACACGTTTCACAGAGTTTACCCAACACAGGCAGTGAGCCCCCCTTAATGTGGACCAGGAGTCCACTGTCCAGACCCAGGAGCCTGTGTGAGGAGCCCGTTCACTCCCAGAGCCGGATGGGAAGTCGTTTCGAGTTATTGGTCTGTGTGGGTCTGTGGGCGGCTTCACACCCACAGACTGCTCCAGGTTGGCTGTCGGGGTCTTCCCTTCATGCTCGGCTCCTTCAGGACTTGAGATCTGTGCTGACGGCCAGAACTCGATTCTGAGGAGGACTCCATTCATTTCAGAGCAAACGGAGAAATCTATCAGCAGCGGCTGGAAATAATGAAGCTTAATTAACTGGGAATTATGTGTGAGTCCTTGGCTCTGCTCTAATCTGCAGTGTGCTGGGAGCACGGCTTCCACTGGGCCTCCACACACACACACACACACACACACATTGATTCCATATTAGCCTGGCTTACGTTTCAGGAGTTATTGATTCTTAGTATTGATCAGAAGTGCCAGTATTAAAGTGAAGTGTTTCCACCCACACCAACAGAGTTTAAAGTACTTTTACACCGAGCTCTGACATCATGTAGCTGCCTCTGTCAGGTGTGTGTGGCAGCCTTCCTGGCCTTTGTTCATTTACTCTTCTAATGTGTTCACACACAAACGAGCGCCGTGCACGGCCTTCAAGTCCGCTGCACATGGGTCGTCAGTATGTCATCATGAGGGTGCTTCACAAGAAGACACGAAGAAGACACGAAACAAAAAACTGAATCCAAGCTTCAAGCTGTGAGCTGAACCACGTTCGGACCAATCAGAGTCTGTGTATCAGAAGCGACAATCCTCTTTAGACATGCTAGCTGCTACTAGCTAGCTGCTTGTTGTGTTTCGTCTCATCTCATGATTGACAGATGGTTCATCCAATCAGCTGCTGAGGATTCTTTTGAAAAAGTCTCTGTTGGAACAAAACTT
Source organism: Parambassis ranga (assembly GCF_900634625.1). Lineage (NCBI taxonomy): Eukaryota > Metazoa > Chordata > Actinopteri > Ambassidae > Parambassis > Parambassis ranga. The sequence goes on from NC_041043.1 coordinate 16,989,794, forward strand.
TTGATTTAGACCTCTGCTGTGATTGGTCCGTTCTACAGTCCTGAGCTGGCTTCACCCACCAAGCATAGAAGCAGGAGAAGGAACGGACATAAACATTCAGAAAAATCAAGTAAAGGCAAAGTTAGGATGCACCCGAGTGCAGGACGAGTCATCAGCCACAAAACTGAACGATGCTTTCCATCTTTTGGGCCAGCTGTTTGTATTTAGTAGCGTCTGTGATACAGTAGAAAGTTGTGCGTTGTATTTTCTGTGTTGTGTTGTCCTGTTAAAGGATCCTTTTTGAGAGGTCCATGCTTATGTTTGCCCTTCTCTTGGTCTTGCAGGCGGCTGTGCCATCAAGAACCAGTCGAGTCAGACGCTGGAGCACTGTGCCGAGCTGCTGGGCCTGGAGGAGGAGGACCTGAGGGTCAGCCTCACCACCAGAGTCATGCTCACGACAGCAGGGGGCGCCAAAGGAACGGTCATCAAGTACGAGCCCTGCACACACACACACACACAGTGGTGTTTCCGATCAGAGGACAGTATGTAAATGCACAGAGACGATTAACACAGTGAGTCACAGCATGTGACGGCTCTGCAGGTTTGGTGTGTATAGATGCCGAGCAGATGGTCGGTGTAGTGCTCGTCTTGTTACCGGCGTCCAGAGACGCCCAGTCACATCAGCTGACATCAGAGCGTACAGGAAACGGTGGCGAGGCTCAGAGGAGCCGGTTAGGATCCATCTGACGGCCCTCAAACATCTGGCCGGCCCGCCTCCTCGTTTTATTGTCCTCAAACACATCTGAGTGGTTTTGCCAGCGCTTGTTAGGAGTAAAACGGCGAGCCATCTGGATGCTGAGATGAGGTCACCAAGGTGACGGCGGATTGATATTTGTCTGGCAGACGCAGGCTTCATCTGCTTCTGCTGTAATTCAGAAGGGAGGAGGAGGAGGAGGAGGAGGAGGAGGCTCATTTCAAGGTGTGTCCATAAAGATGGAAGAAGTGTCTGGCAGCACCAGAGGTCATGTGATCCAGTTAAACCAAATATGGTCAAAAGGGTGGAGCCTATGCTGTAGGCTGTAAAAATCCAGTTCCAGAATGTGCAGTTCCTCAGGTGTCCACATGAGGGGCGTGGCCACTATGACTGACAGGTCGGTGCTGCCTGCTTACATGGCTGCCCGCCTCTTTCAGCTGCATTCATGCTCCATCACACAGCGAGGCTACATGGACCCAGACTCATCCTCACAGCCGGCACTTTTCAAAGAAGCAGGGGGACAGACTCATGCTACGACCATCACAACTACTCCTGACATTTATTCTGAAGGAGCCGCCTCCATATGAGGCTTTTAATGAAATGTGACCATTAGCCTGCTGGAGCCCATCTGCTGCGCCTCCCGATGGTCTCAATGATCCAGACAGGATATAGATAATCTTTACCACCACATTAGCTGAATCTGCTGCTATATTAGCTAACATTTGTGGCTACCTTAGCTTAAACAAGGAAGTTTAGTAAGAAAACGCTACATTAGCCCTGCCTTTAAGGCCTTTGACACCATGTTAGGGTTGTTGCTTCAGTTGGCTTGTTCTCACTTGCGCCACCTACAGACGAAGAAAAGAAACGCGGCCTGTTTCTATTCATTTGTTTTTATGCATGTCAGAAAAACTGCCGACATATTTCAATGAGTCGTGGTTCTGTCGGATTCTACGTGTTTCTTTAGTTTCACCTTGTGATAAGAAACAGCGCCACCAGCTGTTCATCCTGAGAACCACCCTCCAGTTTTTGGGCTTCGTTCTGATGGAAACTCTCCTCCCTGCGGTTCTAACTTCCTCTTGTTTAGTGACCCATCACAGCTCCACACACTCTGCTGTCAGACGGCGCTCGCCGATAAATGAAGCAGCGTGTTTGTTGCGCCTCCTCTCTGCCTCTCCTCTCACACCTTGACCCGCCTCGCTGATCTGATTGGCCGAGAGTTGACTGAACGTCTGTCGCTAACACAGATGTTTTCCTCAGACATCAGGCCATTTAGTTTAATTTATGTCCGTATGTCCATCTATTTTACACAAAGAGAAATAAAATAACTTTGGAATGACTTTTTAAAACTCAAATAAACAGGAATCACTTTAAAATATTCTGCTAAATAAGACTAAATAAAATAGTATTTGCTGCTCTGCTGTGTGCTAAATGATACACATGTTGCCAATAATTATCAATACAAGAAACCAGATCAATCAACCTGTGTGAGCCACAACAAGGTAACGTCTGCTGCTTTGATAGCTTAGCATGATAGCATCTGCAGCTATAGTTGGATCGGTGGCATAGCTTCACTGCTACATTAGCCTGACATAGAATAGAGACGATAATAAAGTGTGAAAACAGTCTACACATCTGCTTTGTACTTAACCTTTGAACCTGAGGGCTTCCTCTGAGGGCTGAACTGTCCGAATAAAGAGGACTTCCATCACTTGTGTGAGGGGATTATCTTCACACCAGGTGGACACCAGTGTGACAGACACACACTTAAACAAACTGGACGGCAGAAGATGAAGCGTCCACAAGCAGAGAGACAGCTTGGACCATTCACAGGTTTACCCATCGCTCCGGCTTAACAAGATGAATGTGAAGCCTTGAAGCGTGGAGGAGGAAGAGGAGGAGGAGGAAGAGGAGGAGGAGGAAGAGTGGGAGGAGGAGGAGGAGCTGAGTGTTTTTCCATGTTTCTGGTTCAGCGCTCCACACTGAGGAAGAGCTGCAGGTAATCTACCTCAGAGAGAACAGATGCCCCAAACAACCGTCACAGGGCCGATCGAGAAAGTATCCAGACCATCGACCGGCTGGTTCGACCCGTCTGAGAGCTGTGAGAGGCAAAAGACCGTAAATAAAGATACACGGGGCGAGATGTGACGCCAGCAGGTCCCTCACCGACGTGCTAGCTTCTGCTGATTAGCTTCAGACAGTCCTCTGTGGTGATGCATCGGTCTGACTGCTTGAATGAGGAATCCTTAACTTTTCATGCTAGCTAACCAGTTTAGCTTTAGTTGATGGAGTAGGACAGGCTAGCTAACGTTTATATGCACTCAGATGTTTTTAAGGATGTGCACAAGCTAAGCTAACCTTAGCTACTTAGCAGTGATTTGTTTATTTAGAGGTGAAATAAGGCAAGCTACTGAGACTGCTGTATAAGCTAGCCAAACTTAGCCACCTAGCCAAACTTAGCCACCTAGCCAAACTTAGCCACCTAGCCAAACTTAGCAACCGGATTAGCAACCTGTTAACAGGTGAGCTAGCAGCAGAAACGTCACGTCCTTCGGATGTTTGTGGTCAGTAGCAGTAAAACGAACAGATGTGCATTGATCCTTCGAGGATCCTTTAATGCTCGAACATTCCTTCACCTTTCCAGAGATCAGGGTCAAAGCCTCAGGTGACAAGACGTGCGGTTACATCAGACAGAGGCGGTCGGATATAGAAACAGGAAGACAGCGACAGCCTCCTGTCTGCTTTTAGCCTGAACTCTAAAGCCTGTGATTGTTTAGCTGGCAGCTTGGCCCGAGCGCACGCCATCTGAATGCCAAGCCGCTCGCCTCAATTTCAAGCCTCCCACGCTAATGTTTATTTCTCCTCTTTCATCTGAGAGAGGGTGGCGGAACTAAAAGCTGCTTCCTGTCTGAGAGCGCCGTCAGTGTGACCCGACCTGACTTTCTTCCCCCTGATGAAATGTTCTTCGTCTGGATCAGAGGCCAGACTAAAGAGCCAGCCAGAGGACGGTCTGGACGCTGCAAACAGAAGAAAAACAAAAGACGGCGTGAGCGCCGTGCATCAGCACCCGGCTTTACTCACACACTGACCTTTGGTTCATCAGCACCAACACAAAAAGGGCCTGATGAAATCCTGTAGACTGCAGTAAGAGGGCGCCGTGAAGCTTCCTCCAGAGTTTGTGCTGTGAGGACAGATGGTGGAAAGAAAAACATGTTGATTCTCTCTGTTCAAGCCAAGAAGAAAAACCCTTTGACTTGGAAGCAAAAGAGCCTCTTTGCTCAGGGAGACAGCCGCCTGATGGCAGCCGGAGGAGGAGATGGAGGAGGAGATGGAGGAGGAGACGGAGGAAGAGATGGAGGAAGAGACGGTGGAGAAGATGGTGGAGGAGACGGAGGAAGAGACGGTGGAGGAGATGGAGGAAGAGACGGAGGAAGAGATGGAGGAAGAGATGGAGGAGGAGATGGAGGAAGAGATGGAGGAGGAGATGGAGGAAGAGACGGAGGAAGAGATGGAGGAAGAGATGGAGGAAGAGATGGAGGAAGAGACGGTGGAGGAGATGGAGGAAGAGACGGAGGAAGAGACGGAGGAGGAGACGGAGGAGGAGATGGAGGAAGAGACGGAGGAAGAGACGGAGGAAGAGACGGAGGAAGAGACGGAGGAAGAGACGGAGGAGGAGACGGAGGAGGAGACGGAGAAACGTCACGTCACAGATGAGGAGGGCTGCGTCTGTGCTTGGATTAGTCAGGGGTTAGCAGGGAGTGCTAACATGCTAACACCTTCGCAGGGTTCCCTGCAGCATTCTGTATGTTTAGCTGTATGTTTGGAGCCAGCTACTAGTGGACAGTGGAGGAACTGCAGGTGCAGTCAGAGAGTTAGCGTCTGTGAGTCCCTCTCAGTGCTGATCACATGCACTCATTACTCAGACGGATCCTGACTGCGTGGACCGCGTCTCCTTCCTCACACAAACAGCGGTGGCAGGTCGTGAAGGCTGATGGGATGTAATTGCCTGATGACACAGCTGAGAATAATTCAAACCTCTAAATGCATAATGAAGTCGTAGAAGCACTCCAACCTGAGCAGCCTAATTACCAGTTAACAAAGTGAGTCATGGTGCCGCCAGCACTGAGTGCTGCAAAGACCTGGAAGACCTTTGTGCTGTTGTTAGCAGACTGATTTGTTTTCCTCAGAGGAACACACGAGGTCACGCTGTTCAGTCATCACCACAGCAGCAGCAGCAGCGTCGCTGGAGAAACGTTCAGAAAAATCTTTCCCAGATCACCCACATGGCTCCCAAGCATTCTAACTATGTGTCGAGGCGACGCAGACCGCTGTGATTGGTTGCCATGGTAATGGTAGCAACATATTTTAGACTAGTCGCCATCTTTAAAACTTGTTGTTGACTACAGACGTGATTATGGACGATAAGGATGTTCCAAAAACACGATGTGCTCTCTCAGCATTGTCCAGTGACACAGGAAGTGTTGCAGGCTTTCACGATGCCATTCAGTGGAAGAAACTCACCCGTCTGCCAGTGGTGAAGCACCACGACCAGGACACCGACGGAGTGGAGTGACTGTGCAGAACCTGCTCCTGCTGCTTCCTCTGTGAGTCTGATACTTCTGGCAGCGTAACCGCAGCATCAGCACATCACCGCCGTCCAGCTCAGGAAAACTAGCAGCAGATAAAAAGCAGAAAGAGAATAATTCATAAAAGTCTGCAACACGCTGCTGTATGTGAGGCCGAACAGCATTCATAGACTACTTACTGCTTCATTTAAGTTTTCACACGTGTGGATGGACAGTTCAATAAAACACCAACCAGCCACGCAGAGAAGTCTGGACCAAACATCAGAGGCACGATGGACGAGGAGGACGAGCCGGACAATCATCAGGCACATTCCACAGGGACGCAGCAGCTCTGTCAGATGTTCCCTCAGCTGGTAAACCTACAGGGAGCTCTGCAGCGAGGCCGGCGCTGGCATCAGGCAGATGATAACCTGATGTCATCACAAGATGCCTTCATTTGGTCAAATCGACTGTAGAAACCAGGGAGGAGGATTAAAGTGCTTCTGTTTGTAAAAGTCGAGTTAGAGAGGAAGATGGATTGAACCGGGGCGAGAGATAAACAGAGAGAGAGAGCGAAGGCGGAGCGAGATAGGAGGAGAGAAAGACTGACAGGAGAGAGATCTGAGTCCCAGACAGAAAAGGATGTACGATCCCCGAGTCTGAGTGGGGGGGCGGGCGTCTAACGTCAGTGTAATTTCAGACAGAACGAGGGGAAACAGAAAATGGGAGATGCCAATCACGGCGACCCTGCCTGCGAGGTCGGCGGTTAGCGGCTTGTGGAAGCCTGGAGGGGGGGGGGGGGGGGATCCGTTCTTCAACCTGTCAGACAGATGTGCCATCAAACAAGCCTGCAGGAACGTCTGTGTCCTCACATCCATCCAAAGTCCTGCCTGTGTTCTCTCCCGCTTCATCACAGCTCGGCTGGTTTCCTACCAGGGATCTCTCTAAATGTCGGCGTGTCACAGACCACGAGGAGCCGGCTGACTGCAGGGATCCATCTGAGAGAACATCCATCACAAGAGTTTACAGCTTTGTAATGCACTTACAGCTATAAATCCAGCACACAGAGAAGATCAAGCAGAAACACAACAGCTGTACTTCCTCCCGTGGCCACTAGAGGCCGGCTCCACAAGCTGAGCCAGTCCTCGTAGACCTCCATGTTAACATGTCCAACCTTACAGCAGAAACAAACATGTTCACGTGACCGTTCAGCTGCCTGCTGGACTCTGCCTGCTTCCTCTGAGTCAAGATGGCGGCTGGAGCCTCCACGCTGAGCCGTGGCTGCCTGCACACAGGCTTATCTTTGCTGTAAAGTTGGACGTTTCTGGACTTTGTTTGGCTGCTTCATCAGTTCTGAGTGTTCATCTGAAGCTGCCCCGCTTCAAGCTTCAAGCCGATAACCTTTCACACCAACATTAGTGGGTCAGATGAGCCCAGATTGACTCCTCTCCAGAAGTTTGTCTTTGTTTTTGCAGACTAAACTGTTCAGAATGTTCCATACATCACATCACTGCACTCCAAGCTGAAGCTGAAATGAGTTCGCTCCAAACAGCCACGAGTGCTGCAGAGAAAATGAGCTGTGCAGTCGTAGTTTAATGTATTCTCTGCTGAACCCTGTGGATAAGCAGTCCGTGTCTATAAATGGAGCTTTAAAGCCGTGTAATGCAGTGCAGCAGAATGCATTAATGCAAAGCTAAGATATCTCTGTGTTACACATAGAATATTTCTGTTACAGCTAAAAAAAAAGTCCAATTTAAAAGTCATCTCTGTCCCGCGTGGAGAGCAGCAGGCGTCTTCAGAGAGCGCTGTTCAGACACCAGGCCACAGCAGTAATTACACCCAGAGCGGCGGAGGAAACACGTCCTCAGCACGGGCCGTGCACGCCGGGCTGCTCGTGCGACAGCGGGCTGCCCTGTCACTTAGACCTGTTGGTTGTTGGGCTCTAAATGAGGGCGGCGCTCCAGCTCAGAAGAGCCGGCGGGTTGAATTAAACATGGCGGGTGGTGGAGAGAGGGCCGGGGTGAAGGTGAGGAGCGGCGATAGGTCAGGCCGCTCTGAGCCTGGAGCTGTCCTTATTGAATCTGTACAGTGTACCTTTAAACAGCAGGAGAAGCTGCTCCACCCTCAGGAGTGAGTGATGGAGGATAAAACCTGGAAATGTTGTTGATGGTTTTCTTTGAGTTCTCTGTGATGATGGAGCCACGTCAGAGAATAAAGGAAGTGAGTGAAAGGAAAGCGGAGGACAGAGAGTCGAGGACAGGATGAGGACAGGATGAGGACAGAGAGTCGAGGACAGGATGAGGACAGAGAGTCGAGGACAGGATGAGGACAGAGTCAAGGACAGGATGAGGACAGAGAGTTGAGGACAGAGTCAAGGACAGGATGAGGACAGAGAGTCGAGGACAGGATGAGGACAGAGTCAAGGACAGGATGAGGACAGGGAGTCGAGGACAGGATGAGGACAGAGAGTTGAGGACAGAGTCAAGGACAGGATGAGGACAGAGAGTCGAGGACAGGATGAGGGCAGAGTCAAGGACAGGATGAGGACAGAGAGTCGAGGACAGGATGAGGACAGGGAGTCGAGGACAGGATGAGGACAGAGAGTCAAGGACAGGATGAGGACAGAGTCGAGGACAGGATGAGGACAGAGTCAAGGACAGGATGAGGACAGAGAGTTGAGGACAGAGTCAAGGACAGGATGAGGACAGAGAGTCGAGGACAGGATGAGGACAGAGTCGAGGACAGGATGAGGACAGAGAGTCAAGGACAGGATGAGGACAGAGTCTAGTCGAGGACAGGATGAGGACAGAGTCTCGAGGACAGGATGAGGACAGAGAGTCGAGGACAGGATGAGGACAGAGAGTCGAGGACAGGATGAGGACAGAGTCGAGGACAGGATGAGGACAGAGAGTCAAGGACAGGATGAGGACAGAGTCGAGTCGAGGACAGGATGAGGACAGAGAGTCGAGGACAGGATGAGGACAGAGAGTCGAGGACAGGATGAGGACAGAGAGTCGAGGA
>NC_041043.1:17003109-17015609 GCF_900634625.1 Parambassis ranga
CAATCAGGACTGCATAGGTATGAACGCCCCCGTTTGTTTTCCATGTCTGCGCCGCACGCATCCATCCTCTCAGCCTCCAACGAGCGGCGCCTCTCCACAGTTTGACCTCCGAGCCGCGCAGCCTCAGAGCATGTGACCTCCTGCCCTGACTGAAGCGTGTCTTCATCACTGCACACACAGGGAGGCAGACGGATGTCGGGCGATTAGAGGTGCAGGAGGTTAATTGTGCTTTTTGCTAATGTCAGTATCAGAAGCTTAGCTACAGCTGCAGGGAGACAAACACACGCTGTTTACTGTGAAATATATGAGCTCATGTGGACCCCTGCTGTGTGTGTTGTTCACACAGTCACACTCGGCGTGGCAGAAAATGACAGAGTGTGTAAGAGGAGACGACACAAACACCACAGACTAATGGGAAAGATAATTAAAGGCAAAAACATCACGTCGCAAAAGAACAGTGTGTGTCGCTGTGATTTTAGGGTTCGTGCTGATTTCATTCATGGTGGAGTACGACTGTTTCTGTGGCTGTGAGCAGGTGGAGCCATGGAGGAGTAAATCAAGGGAGGAAGGAGAGGACCCAGGGTGTATGAAGGGATAGAGGAAGGGTGGAGACGTAGACTGAGGTGTCTAGATGTAGATAGAAGGATGGATGGAAGGATGGAGGATTAGATGAAGGTGTGATGGAAGGATGGAGGGGTGCTGTGTTGGACTGGAGGTTGGATAAAGGGATGGATGGAGCAAGTGGAAGATTGAAGGGATAAATAAAGGGATGGGGAGGGGTGGATGAACAGACTGGTGGAGGTATGAAGGGTGGATAGAGGAGAGCAGGAGCTGACTGAAGGGATGGTGGCAGGGAGGTGCAGGAGGTGTAGTTGGTGGCAGGGAGGTGCAGCTGGTGGCAGGGAGGTGCAGGTGGTGGCAGGGAGATGCAGCTGGTGCAGGTGGTGGCAGGGAGGTGCAGGTGGTGGCAGGGAGATGCAGCTGGTGCAGGTGGTGGCAGGGAGGTGCAGGTGGTGGCAGGGAGGTGGTGGCAGGGAGATGCAGCTGGTGCAGGTGGTGGCAGGGAGGTGGTGGCAGGGAGATGCAGCTGGTGCAGGTGGTGGCAGGGAGGTGGTGGCAGGGAGATGCAGCTGGTGCAGGTGGTGGCAGGGAGGTGCGGGTGGTGCAGGTGGTGGCAGGGAGGTGCAGGTGGTGGCAGGGAGGTGGCAGGTGGTGGCAGGGAGGTGGCAGGTGGTGGAAGGGAGGTGCAGGTGGTGGCAGGGAGGTGCAGCTGGTGGCAGGGAGGTGCAGCTGGTGGCAGTGAGGTGCAGGTGGTGGCAGGGAGGTGCAGCTGGTGCAGGCGGTGGCAGGGAGGTGCAGGTGGTGGCAGGGAGGTGGCAGGTGGTGGCAGGGAGGTGCAGGTGGTGGCAGGGAGGTGCAGGAGGTGGCAGGTGGTGGCAGGGAGGTGCAGGTGGTGGCAGGGAGGTGCAGGTGGTGGCAGGGAGGTGTAGTTGGTGGAAGGGAGGTGCAGCTGGTGGCAGTGAGGTGCAGGTGGTGGCAGGGAGGTGCAGCTGGTGGCAGGGAGGTGCAGCTGGTGGCAGGGAGGTGCAGCTGGTGGCAGGCAGGGAGGTGCAGCTGGTGGCAGGCAGGGAGGTGCAGCTGGTGGCAGGCAGGGAGGTGTAGTTGGTGGCAGCTGGTGGCAGGGGGAGGTGCAGGCGGTGGCAGGGAGGTGTAGTTGGTGGCAGGCAGGGAGGTGCAGGGAGGTGCAGGCGGTGGCAGGGAGGTGCAGGTGGTGGCAGGGAGGTGCAGTCTGCAGTCAAACGACCTGTGATCACTTTGACTTTGGCTGTAATAATAATAATAATAATATAACAATGATCATTACAGTTCTGTGAATCGGGTCTTCACCCTTCATGTCCAATCAGGTCAAGGAGACACCGTCCATTCGATTAGACTTTAATTCAGTCTCTAATCGTCTCCATCACTCCTCCACCATTTACTCCGCGGCCTCAGGTGATCTGAGGTCCCTCCGTCCCCCCTCACGTCTCTCGTGTCTCCTCTGCAGACCTGGTGGAGGCCAAGTTGGTCGGCATCCTGGACATCCTGGACGAAGAGAACCGTCTACCTCAACCCAGCGACCAGCACTTCACCGACACCGTGCACAACAAACACAAGGACCATTTCCGGCTGACTGTGAGTGAGAGTGGAGACAAACACACACGTTTAGTATTTTTGACTCGGTGTGTGTCGTCATGGCCGCCGCTGCCTCGGTGGAAACCTCATGAGCTGTTGTTACTGACTGATATCATCATCATCATTCGGAGCTCTGTGTTTGTATTTTTATCCCTAAGTGAAAGATGTCAGACACAGTGTGGACGCTCTTATAACCATGTGTTCTTCAGATGGAGGCCGTCTCAGAGGGACCGCCGTTCAGCCTGCCGCGCTGCCGCTGACACTTAGATTACTGACACCAATCTTAATCTTCATTTCCAGCAGCGGCTGATTGACGGCACCAGGAATTAGTCTGTCACTGTAAATGGGAAATATGCAGGAGCTCTGCTGAGTCTGAGTGTTTCACTGTGTGTGTGTGTGTGTGTGTGCGCACCCACACGTGTTCACACATGTGATCCTGTGTGTGTGTGTGTGTGTGTGTTCCCTCAGGTGCCCAGGAAGTCTAAGCTGGCCGTCCACCGGAACGTGAGGGACGATGAAGGATTTATTATCAGACACTTTGCAGGAGCCGTGTGCTACGAGACGGTGTGTTCACAACACACACACACACACACACACACACACTTTAATTTCAACGATGGCTGCAGGACAGTCATGTCCACAGAAGGATTTCTGTCCTTCTCTTTGATCACTGGGCCGTTGAAAACACTCCTGACATGAAAGCAAGTGACCATTCAGATCAGATCAGATTCAGAGGAGCAGGCTCAGTAATGAATGAGTGTCGGGATCATGCAGGAACACTGTTTCTATTGATGAATGTGGGAACAATGACTGGATGTTCTTAGAGAACACAGGGCGATTTTAATTCTGCGTCTTTTCCTCAGACCAAGTTCGTGGAGAAGAATAACGACGCCCTGCACATGTCTCTGGAGTGTCTCATCAGCGAGTCCAAGGACCGCTTCATCCGCGAGCTGTTTGAAAACTCCAACAACAGCAAAGACGTCAAGCAGAAGGCCGGGAAACTCAGCTTCATCAGCGTCGGCAACAAGTTTAAGGTGAGGTCCCTGAATCAGCTTCAGATTCAGCCTAAAACCGGCGGCCCTCTCCGACACGTCCGACTGATACAAGGACAGGCTGATGAATCAGGACCAAGCCCGACATAATGAAAACCTACAGGCGCTCCACGCCTCACGACCCCCCCAGTGAGACAGCACCTCCGTCACCTTCACAGATTTATTACTGCTCATTTTCCCCGTGCCCAAAGCTCTGCTCCTCTCTGCCTCTCCGGATCCTCCTCTGCACCTTTTGAACCTTAATCATCGCTCGGATAGAGAGACGAGGAGGAGGAGGAGGAAGAGGAGGAGGAAGAGGAAAACACTGCAGGTAGCAGAGCTCACAGGCGATCAGAGCTCAATCTGTGCTGAGAAGAAATCCACCCGAGACCAGCCCAGTGCTGAAATCCCATCAAATAACAACCAGATGTTGTCAGAGTGGAAATCTGGACTGGACTCTGGACTCACAGGTCCAGCAGCAGTTTGTAGCCGTGGATGAGAACACTCCACACAGTGGAAGCCAGGTCTGCACAGCGGTCAGACCTGCATGGAGGCGGTGGCCTCTGCTGTCTCTGTGCTGCTGGTGACCTGAGCTACACCCTGATTATCCTGTCAGAGTCTGGGACGTCTGGATTAGTGGTTGCCATGACAGCAGCGTCCCTGCCCCCACACAGAGAACCTGGATAAAAGTCTCAGGGAGTATCGTGCACATAAAGTCTCCATCAGAGGGTGAAGTGTTCCTGTGAATCCCCCTCAGCCTGCACCGTACACCCGGCTCTGATACCAGCCCATCACTCCCTCAGGTTATGTGTGTATAAATATATTTTAGTGGAAGTGATTGAGTGGAGCCGTGCGCTGTGGTTTTTGGCTCACCTTGCCTTCGGTTAGGTGACACATCAGAGTGCACATGAAGGTGAGAGGCTGGATGATTCACAGCTGACAGCAGAGGCACCAACAAACACTTTTTTAATGAAGACTCAGGCTTTGGGTTTGAGTTTTTGTATTTAACCCTCTGAGCTCTGCAGCTTCTGGATGTTTCTCCCTCCTGCGGGCTCAGTGTTCGCTGCAGCATGAGGCTCTGTGGAAACATCACAATGATGGTCTGGGTTCAGGGGGTGTGAGGACTTTTAACACACTGGCCTGCGACACGTCTTCCTGTAATGAGATGCTGGGTTTGTTGCTGAATTTCCTTCGAGGATATTGGCATGCGCCTCACGACGACACCACCTGTTGCCATGGTTACCACATCAGCCAAGGATGTCTGACTGGCTCCTGTGCGTCCGTCACACACGTTTGCTGGACAGAAACGATCATAAATGTGTTAACTGTGCGGTCACCGATCTGCTGCGGCTGTAACATGCTGTTTGTTTCCTCTCCTGCAGACCCAGCTGAACATTCTCCTGGACAAGCTGCGCAGCACGGTCAGTGTTTCCTGTTACAGCAGCCACAGTCATCATGTTCCTCAGTCAGACATGATGACTGTCATGAATGTGTGATGCAGGCTGCGCCTCCTGCTGATGCAGGACTGATGAGTTCTCCTTGTGTTCTTACTCCTTCAGGGCTCCAGTTTCATTCGCTGCATCAAACCCAACCTGAAGATGATCAGCCACCAGTTTGAAGGCGCTCAGATCCTCTCCCAGCTGCAGTGCTCCGGTCAGTGTCCAAGGCTCAGGCGCTGTTTACAGCTTCAGTCCAGAACGTGTCTCCCCCTGTTGGCAGATTAGAGTAATTACAACTGTGAAGACGTGTGTACGAGCTCTCGTCTGATTGGTCGCAGTATATGATGTGACACTGAGCTAAGAGCTAAGCTAATACAGATTAGCCCTGATGTGTCAATCAAGACAAACCACAGTCCTAAACTTGTCCAGAATGTGTCCAGCACCAGGACATACACTCGATCCCAAACAAGTCCAGAACTCGTCTGGATCCCGGCTCTCAAACAGCAGCAGCCTCGGCGGAGGTGCTGTGTGTAACTCTGTCCTTGACTTGTGTGACTTGTGTGGTGCTTTGTATCTCGGCGTCAGTACATGGTGTTCATCCTGTTTCAAATACAAACAGCAGCAGACTGTGCAGAGACTTCTTCACTGCACAGAGAACAGAACAAACAGAGATCATCTGTTCAATGAGCCTGTGTGCTGCTGTAAAGATGAGCGCCTCATAAATCCTGTTTATACAGCAGGAGACCAGGAGACCAGCACAGCAGGGCCTGGATTCTGGATGAGATCCAGACTGCTTTTAGATACATTTCTGCAGTAGTTGGGTTCTTATTCTGGACTTGTTGCAGAGTTGCTTTGGGCATAGACTGAACTGGTTTCTGGACCAAGACTAGATTCAGACTGGATTTGGACTGGTTTCTGGAATAGTTTGGGGCTTGGTACTAGACTAAACTTTGACTTGGTTCTGACTTGCTCCTGGACTGGTTTCTGGACCACTTTGGGACTTGATTTTGAGCTTGTTTTCATTTGAACAAGTTCGGGTCTTGGTTCTGGAGGGGTTTTCAGTCCGGTGGTTTGGATCGATCGGGATTAGCTCTGGGTTCTGGACTAATTTGAGCCTGAATTGAGGCTGGGTTTTGGACTAGTTTCTGGTTCAAGGCTCGTATATGTTAGTAGTTCTGGTATTTTGAGAAACGCCGCAGTGCTGCCTTCAGGACAAATTCAGGGCTCACAGACACACACACACACACTGAGCTTTTGTTGGTGATCTCACAAACCAGACTTTCAGCCAGAATTCTGACAGAAAACATCAGAAATGTTAATAATAATAATAATAATAAAAGAGATCACATGATCAGACATGAAAACACCGTGATGACAGTGAATGCATCGTGAGCCTGGGCAGACCTGCCTGTGAGCTGCAGCCTGGTCAGAGGCTCTTTGTTTAACCTCTTGTGTTCTTCTTCTGTGACTTTGACACACTTTCCTTAAACTTCCTCTAAACCTGAAGAGTCTGCGTCAGTGGCTCCGTCCCCTCAGGCCTGCAGCAGCAGAAATGATGAGCCGGGCTTTAATATCCTCAGAGAGTCGGATTGTGCTTTCATCCACACAAACTCGATGTGGAGATACTGCAGCCAGCCGAGCTCTTTATCAGTGTTATTGGACTGGGAATGGGACTGATGATAGTTTGGATGTGGGAGACCTCTGTGTTCTGACCTGACACGGTCAGGCCCAAAGGGGGACGTTCACAACAACACCGAAACCCGGCGCAGACGGGGAGATGTAGATGTAATCTGAGAGGAGGCAGCGCTCTGACCCGAGCAGCAGGCTGGACTTTATAAGCAGAGAAGCAGGCGGGGTAACAAAAAGTTTCTGTATTCTTTTCCATCATCGCTGTGGATTCATTTTTAATACCTTCATCCCAGAAGGGCTCCGAGGTGAAAATCAGCCTGATGTAACCGTGAAGAGTGAGGTTTCAATTAAAGACGACATCAGATCTTTCTTTGCTTCCTTTGGGAAACTGAAGCAATTACAGCTGAACGCTGATATGAGTGATGTGCAGCTGGAGGCCTTCAAAGGACAAGTTTGAGCTTTATCTGAATGTGCGAGACAAAGGTTCACTAATCGCAGGGCGCAGAGGGCAGCTCCGCCTCCAGCCTGTGCACAAATCAGATTAATGTGGAGGTACTAAAAGCTGCAGTTCCTGCAGCGTCCACTAGAGGCTGCCTCCAAAAGTGAGTCAATCCCCACAGACTAGAGAACTGTACAGCCGACATAAACATGTTTACAGCCTGAGGTGGAATCAAGATGGCGGCAGCGGTGGGTCAGGTGCTGCGTTCTGTACAGGACACATTAGATTACCACGAGTCAGCAGACTCCACAAACTCTGCAGTAGCAGCTGAGCTAATATCAGACAGTAACAGCCGATCACAGATGTGGACAGAGGAGAGTCAGTCGCTGTGAAAGCTCATCCATCTCTCTGTGTCTGCAGGGATGGTGTCGGTGCTGGACCTGATGCAGGGCGGCTTCCCCTCCAGAGCCCCCTTCCACGAGCTCTACAACATGTACCAGCAGTACATGCCTCCCAAACTCACCCGGCTCGACCCGCGCCTCTTCTGCAAGGTCAGGCGCCTGAGCCTCTGCACGCCACTCGCATCATCATCATCATCTTCATCATCCTGCTGATTACCCTGTTTGTCTGCATCCTGTGTCTGTGTGTGTCTGTGTGTGTGTGTGTGTGTGTGTGTGTGTGTGTGTGTGTGTGTGTTGCAGGCTTTGTTCAAAGCGCTGGGACTGAATGAGAACGACTACAAGTTCGGACTGACCAGAGTGTTTTTTCGGCCTGGGAAGGTGAGACACACACACACACACACACACACACACACACACACACACACACACACACACACACACACACACACACACACACACACACACACACAGACACACAGACACACACAGACACACACAGACACACAGACACGCCCCTCCTCTGCTGATGTAGGTGTCGTCTCCCTAAATAAAGACAGTGGATTTACAGGGAGCACATTAGTCACTGTGGCTGAGGGGAGGTGAGATTTAGTTTTTTTTATTCCTCCACGGGATGAATAATTCATCAGGTGTGGGTTCGACGTGGTTTCTGGGGGGACTTTGTGGCTGCAGTGGACCTCTGCTCAGGGTGAACTCTATCTCTACCTCGCTCAGAGGAATACATAAACACTGCTGGCTCCAGCTCAGACACCATGAGCAGCCTGTGAGGAGCCACACGTGTTTGTTTTGTCCTGCACCTCTGTGGAAACAACAGTCACAGCTGCGGCTATAAGCAGAGACTCTGAGTGTGGGTCATGTGACTGCTGCTCACATCATGGCTTCCTGCTTGTTGCTGAGGAGACAGAATCCTGTTGTTTTTGAGCCATGTAGAATGAAGTGGATGAAAACAAGTTTGGATCGTCACAAATGATGTGTTCAAAGACCTTCAGACAGACAGACAGTATTATTTTAGCATGATGATTTCAGGGTAAATATAATATTTGTGAGCGGCTTGTTTTTGTTTGTGTACCTGGGATCGGAGCATAACCGCACTGAGGCCGAATAATAAACACAACATTAAAGCACAGGGCCGAGATATAGAAAAGATGACAGATATTTCTGTGGCTTTCACACAGGAGGTGAAGCAGCCGTGTGGAATTTCAGTGACACAGAATAATCTGCGTGCTGCCAGCCGTGCAGCTGAATCCACAAATAGGAAGAGAAATTGGCAAAAATGTTCCAGGATGTTCTGTGACAGCGACAGATTTCCATTTCCCTCAGATACATGTCATCATAGCATCAAATCCTGGCTTTAAAAAAGTATTTTTTGTCGTTTTAAAGGAACATTTGTGTGCTGCAGCAGACCCTGAAGCGTGCAGCTGTTGATCGGAGTTCAGTTTCCATCACTCATACATGTTTTATAGCAAAGTCCAGGACCACAGCGGCGCCGCTGAATGCTCGCCAGCACTTACTGCTCCTCATCTGAAAGTCTGCTGAGAGTGTGGCCGTGGTTGCTGTGGTTGCTGTTGTTGCTGTTGTCGTTGAATGTGTAACTGTCAGAACAGGGAGGATGGTCACACTCCTGGGTGCGAGATGCATCATGTGACTGTTTAATTCAGGAGGTAGAAAGTTTACATTAATTTAAAAATCATCCAAAAGTTCTGCACTCCTCAGCACAAACAGGAAGCCATGACATCACATGACCAGCAGTCACATGACTACAGGCTTTGTGCAGAGGAGGTGTTTGAGTCTCTGCTCACACACCTGAGTCTGCCTGACGTAGGTCTGAGTCCGATGTTTGTCTCCTCCGTCCAGTTTGCAGAGTTCGATCAGATCATGAAGTCGGATCCGGACCACCTGGCCGAGCTGGTGAAGAAGGTCAACAAGTGGCTCATCCACAGCCGCTGGAAGAAGGTCCAGTGGTGCGCTCTGTCCGTCATCAAACGTAAGCAGCTTCTCTTCTTCTCACTGATACGTCAGAGTTTTTATAGAAGTATCCAAACTAGCTCTGAGCTGTCTTCAGAGGAGGAGACACGCAGGGAGGACGGTCATTACACCACGAAGCAGGAGGCCTCTCAGAATCTGTGGGCTCTCACTAAAGTCAGATTTGAAAATGAATCCAAAACTTTTTTAGAATGTAGGAAGAGTCTGGCTGCAGGTCTGAGATGAGACACTGAGCAGAAGCACTGAGACTAGTTCTTCATGATAAATACTGAAAGATCCAGAAGACCTCCTGTTTCCATCCTGCACCCCCTCACACAAAACAGAAGAATAAAGTCAGAGCTGCCGCACTGTTATTGACTAAAACATGAAGCGCCTCACGCAGCTGAGAGTCAGGAGCAGCTCCACTCTGTCAGAGGTTCGGTGCGAACGCCCGACTGGAATCATCGTTAAAAGCTTTCTGCTCACGTCGGCAGCTTCTCGTGTTTCCTCAGCTGCAGTCTGTGTTTGACCTCTGGATTCATGCAGAATGTGGGGAGGTCGTCAGGAGACGAGCCGTTATCGATCTGTTTATCCGTCACGCCTCGTCTCTCCTCTCATTCTCTCAGTCTGGTTAAAGTTGCTTCGCTGTCGGTTCAATCACAAACAGTAATCACTGTGACGGAGCTCGGTGGAGGACTCAGACATCAGACTGTGTGAGTGAAGATTAAACCTCATTGTTTAGTGTAAACTGTGCCGTGCTGACAGCAGATCCCGTCTCTGGGTCCTGCTGCAGGCCACGTACTGGTCTGCATGAGCTATGAAGGGATGTGTCCGCGTGCTGCAGAGCGTCATCATGTGACTCTGGAACCTGCTGAAGTTTCCAGAGTCTGCTTGACGTGTCCTTCAGCAGCTCTGCAGCTGTCCTGTCCCTGCTTCCTGTCGCACAGCTGGGCTGGAAGCAGCACCATGTCAGACTGACCCGTGTGGTACAAGTGTTTCCATCACTAGGTGTTAGGGTCTGGCTCCTGCTCCCTGTTAAATTGTTCTGTTTGATTTGTTCTTTGATGCTTGGACTTCATTCTGTCTCTTCTTCTGTCACAGTGAAGAATAAGATTCTGTATCGGGCCAGCGCCTGCATCAGCATGCAGAAGACGGTTCGGATGTGGCTCTGCAAGAAGAAGCACAAACCTCGGTGGGTGTCCTTTCTTCATCCGTCCTCATCCTCTCGTCCTCTTTCTGCTCCATTTCCTGTTCTGCTTTCGATATTTTTCCCTTCTCTGTTTCTGTCCTCTCTCTCTCTCTCTCTCTCTGCGCCCCTCCTTCCTCACCGGTCTTCCTCTTCCTTCCTTCTTACACTCACCTCCTCCTTCCTCCCTCACCCTCATCAGTAAACTCCTCTTCTTCTTCTTCATTATCTACCACTTTCCCCACTCTGCGGTGTCACTCTGCCTGGTGCACACACACACACACACATACGTCTCTATCACCTCGGAGACGGTCGCCTGGCGACACATGCCGCTCTGCTTATTACCTCTGATATTTGGATGATAAACAGCAGAGACCCTGGGAGGAGGAGGAGGGGGAGGAGGAAGATGGAGGATGCAGGTGGAGAAGAGTCTCTTCTCTACTCTGCAGGGGGGTGGGTTTGTGTTATCTGGAAACCCACCAGTCTACACTAACAGGCTGTAGTGTTTCTGTGTGTGTGTGTGTGTGGCGGGGAGGAGTGTTTGTGGTGGAGGCGGAGTTTAGGCAGAAATTGAGATTTAGTGAAGCAACTTGACGAGATGACAAGCATGAAATGAGCCGAAACATCACATAAAGCCCGAGCAGAGGAGGAGCAGTCATAAATATGAAGTCATCACACACACTCTGCAGCTGTGTTTTACACACAAACACACACCAGATGATCTGTTCACAACAAAAATCATCCCAAACAACGGCTCCGGATCTCAGAGCCTGATTCAGATCAATAATCAGCCTCTGTGGTCAAACGGACGACGACAACAACAACAAAGCAACCACTGGGGTTAAAAGCTGCAGTTCCTCCAGCGGCCACTTGAGGCTGCTCCAAAGTGTTTTAACATGGAGGTCTGTGAGGACTCACCTTTGGAGCCAGCCTCTAGTGGCCACCAAGGTCGCTCATGTCTTCCCTCCATCATCAGCTCGTTCTTCCGCCATGTTGACGTCTGCAGAAACCTGAATTCATAATCTGGTGTCGTCAGTAGCAGCCAATTTATTACTGCTGCTTCCTGTGGTTAATTACTGTGCAGTTTCTCATTAATAATACAAAACACAATCAACGGAGAAAACATGATGTATTACAGGTTAAAATAAGCCTGGGAGCTTGTTCAGTAATTAAAATCAGCACACAAACACATGCATCAGTCACAATAATCCACAGATATTCAAAGGGCTGAAGCCAGGAACACATTCAGCCTTCACTCACTCGCTGTAGAAGGCTGCAGGTCATGTGTGTGTGTGTCATGTGAGTCCATCGTGGCTTCCTTGGTGTAAAAACTGGATTTTTAATCAAGATCTGTAGAACAAAGACATCACAACGTTAATGCTCAGATTTGATGCACACGATGCTTTCAGGGACCGTGGGAAAGCCCACGGATTTTTTCTGTGTGATGGGTTTTGTGCTTTTATGAACTACAGTTGTGTGTGTGTGTGTGTTTTTCAGGATCGACGGGTTAGTTAAAGTGCGTAACCTGAAGAAGAGGATGGGCCGCTTCACTGAGGTGGTGGCCGGGCTGAAGGAGGGCAAGCAGGAGATGAGCCGGCAGGTCCAGGACCTGGAGGCCTCCATCGACACCCTGATGGTCAAGATCAAGGTGAGGCAGGCGGTGTGACAGGTCGGATACAACAGCTGCTTTTGTCGGCACTGACACACACATGTGAAGGTGATGGACAGGACGTGATGGACAGCCGCGCTCTGCTTTGACAGACAGATGCTGCCTGCTGCCTCTGTGACGGCGTAACTGGACCCGTTTAATATTTTAAAGATAAAAATAAATCAGAACGTGACGCAGTTCAAATCCAAACTATTTAAAGTGAAGCGTCCGGGCTCCTCATCATATCAGTGTTTGCTGTGCGCCTCCTCTCACCTCGTATCTCGCCGCCTCGTCGCTCTGTCACTGTTTACCTGCCGTGGAATCGAACAGGTGCTCAGATCAGAGAGACGAGCGCTGGCGGAGGAGAGAGGCAGACTCCACCCCGCAGAGTAACTGACAGTCAGAGGAAAAAGGCCACACTGAGCAGATGTGTATGAATATTCATCCTCAGGTGTGTGTGTGTGTGTGTGTGTCACTTGTCAGTCTGCTGAAATGTTAGATGCTGACAGGTCATAAAAAAACATGGAGTGATGATGATGCTGGTTGCTAAGCGGTTGCTAAGGTGCAGACAGAGC
>NC_041043.1:17020609-17145609 GCF_900634625.1 Parambassis ranga
TCAAGAGCCTGACCATGTAGGTTCCCCTGACAGAACACACACACACAGACACACAAAACACAGACAGAACACACACACACAGCACACACACAGACAGAGACACACACACACACACACACACAGACACACACACACAGCTGAGCCTGACCATGTAGGTTCCAGTCATATTAGCTCCAGCCGTAGCTCCAGTCCAGCAGGCACAGGAACACAAACACACCGTGACAGTCTGCAGGAAGTTCAGGAGTGAAGACGACATTGAATATTCCACCTTAAGGACTAACAGTAGAGTTAATCTGATCAGACGGCCTCCCAGCACCCCCCACCGTCTCACTGGTTCCTGCTTCCTGTGTTCCTGCTGTGTGTGCTTCATGGTCACTAACTGTAGTTAAATCCCCTCTTTTCTGAAGCGTCTCTGTTCAGGGACACGGTCAGTGAACGCACCACCACTGCTCATTAGTCCCTGACTGGTTGACTGTACAGACAGTTAACTCCGCCTCCTGCGTCCTCGCTCTCAGCTGAGGGACACATGTAAAAACATAATGTCACATATCTGAAGCTCAAAAGTTTCACATTATGAAATCTCCAGCGTCAGGAAAACGCTCTAATGTTGTATTTTGGGGTCAACGTTTTTAGGGAGGAAATGGCGAAGGAAATGACCGAACTCCTGGCTAGGTGGGTGAAACCGGACGAAGGAGACAAATCTGACCAATCAATCCCTTCAATGATCCTCTGATTGACTCACAATGAAGTAAAACAAACATGTGGCTGATTGATCAGACTCTGTGCTGCCGCTGCTTCCTCAGCTCTGTCGACCTTTTCCCTCTGAAGCATCTGCTCGTTAAACGTCAGTCAAGCTGCACTGAAGTGTGATTGAAGCCTGAGGCTCCAGCTGATCCACATTATCAATCAGAACGCTTTCTAATGATAAGACCGGAAGCTATGCAGCTGCTGATTGTTGGTGATTAAAGATCAATTTGTTGTCATTTATGTATCAGGGAGAAGTAATAACCCCGATCCTCCAGATCTCTGTCATCAGACTCACGTTCAGAGTCAGCTGATTGATTGTGTATTAACCAATCAAACCGATCAGCATGTGTGTGGAGGGCCGTCGTCTTTGTGAGGAAAATATGAGCGTAAACCAGAAAAGTCTGGTTTATGATGACGGTTTTTTAAAGATGGACGCCATGACAGCTCGCCCCCTGGTGGCCCCGCCTCCCCCATGTTAGTGTAAGGGACACAGACCCGTCCGTGTGGGGTCTGTGTGGGGAGGCGGGTCCGGACTGTCCAGCTGTTGTACAGTGGATGTTACGAACCAACAGCGCCCCCTAGAACAGGCTCAGAACTGACCGCACGGTGTTCTGGGAGTATTCAGTCAGAGGATGGTGAGAGGCTCCGTTCATTTTAATAACTGAGTGGGTCAGAAAGCAGACATGTCCTGTAGCAGTTTGACCTCTGACCCCTCCATCCGGCCCTGACAGATGTTTTTAGCCTTTAGCCTCCGGTTAGCTCTGCAGGTGAACGTAAGCCTGTGTGCTGCCTCATCAGATCTCAGACTAACTGTTGTTCCTGCTCGTGTGAGCGACTGATGCCAGTTGAGTCGGCGCCAGTCTGTCCTGCTGCTTCCTGCGTCCGTCCGTGTGCGGCTAATTGGCTCAGGCCGCCGCTCGCTGCGCTGCAAACACACAGCGGCAGGACGCCGGGGCAGAAGGTGACTTCAGCCGCTCAGCTCGCTGCCAAAGTCACCGCGTGCTGCGGCGGGGACACGCTGGTCCGAGGCTCATTGTGAGACACGAAGCTGCCCAATAGGATTAGAGGAGCAGCAGGGCTCCGCCTCCAACTTCCCAGCATTCTAAAAAGGGCAAATCCTGGTCACAGATTAATCAGGGCTGTCAGCAGCGAGCAGCTGGAGAGCAGGCACACTTTCTCCTGGTAAACACTTGTTATGATGTCAGACAGCCGCAGCCCGTCAGAGGCTCGCTGGCGTCCTGGCGACTGAGCATGCGTTCTGACGGCGTTCTCGAACCCTCCGCAGAGTTTGCTTCAAACGACGCTGCTGCTGCTTCCTGAAGCCCCGCCTCCCTCACCCCGACTCTGAACAAACCAACAAACCAGAGTTTCTTCTGTTTCCTGTTACTCTGACGACGTTCAGCTGGGCGGAGTTTCCTGTGTCACATGCACACAGAGGATCAATCACCAATAATCAATCATTACAGCCAATAAACTAAAAATGGAAGATAAATAAGAACACGACCTGCTGAACATTCGGCTCCATCAGTCCTGGCGTGCTCCCAGTAAACTCCGCCCTCCTGGTTTGAACTAAGTTGTGTTGTAGCCCCGCCCACAGATCTCCTGCTGCCGGGTTCCCAGAGTTCCCTGCTGTGGGACCCTGTCACTGACTTCCTGCGTCCTTCTTCTTTCCTGTATCAGAGGTCCACAGGTTCAGGCCTCCAAGGCTGCTGCTGGCGCCAAGAAGTTTGAGCTGAGCAAGTGGAAGTACGCCGAGCTGCGGGACGCCATCAATACCTCATGTGGTGAGTGTCAGGCTTTATTCTGTCTCCTTGGCAACACGTCGACTCTCGGCAGACACACGAGGTGTCGCAGGGACTCGTCCCAAAAACTAATCAGTGGGCCTGAACGGTCAGATGGTCTTTAAACGTGAAGCGACTGTTCTTTATCCTCAGAGGATGAACCCAAGTTGTTTAACTGTCAGGCTGATTAGATACAGTTTGAAGCACCAGCATGTGAATACAATCTGCTCATGCTTCCCAGAGGATACACTGAGTTATTTAAATCACTTCATGGACAACATCTGATTACATCATGTTTGAGGAAACTATTCTTGATCCTCAGAGGATGTGCTGTTGTAGAATTGCTACCAGGCTAATAAAAAAAGGTTAATCTGACTCGTTCATGCTCCCAGAGGATTCACAAACCAGCCTCTGGCAAAAAGTGGCCCTCAGAGGATGAATCCCAATACTGTCAGGCTAACAGGACTACTGTTAATGTTCACACATGTACACAGTGGATCAGTAGACCCCACAGATGGTCATGAAGCGTGTTGATCAGATTCAGGCTCCCCAGCAGATAAACCCATGAGTCTCTCTGTAGCATCAGATGGTCAGTGAGCTCAGGTCCTCTCGGTCCAGTAAGTGGACGTTGGACTCGCTGTGTTTCTGTGAGCGCTGCCTGTGTGGGAGTGATCGGCTCCAACAGAACTCACCCCGATGATAAAAATCACCTCAACACAGCCGCTATCGTGGTGACACATCAGTAATGGACCCTGCTTCACTAAGAGCAGGCGAGCTAATGTAGCTCCTGTTAGTTCAACAGCTTTAAAGGTCAAACATCAGAGCAGTAAATATTTGTCCTCGGGCGGCTCTGATTCGCTGATCAGGGGAGTTAAAGGTAGAAAACAGTCGGAGGAGAGTTTTCCTCATAATGCTGAGTGTAACCCGAGAGCTCGCCACACAGGAACACACAGCTAGCTGAGGACGGGCCGCTCGCCTCCCAGACGGAGGCCGAGCTGGAATACTGATGTGAGCACGTCTGCTGCACATCATGAGGAGTAGCGGCTGCAGACAGCTGACGTCTGACTGCAGTGATCACAGCTCTGAGGGCGCTCCTCTGTGCGGCGCACACTAAACAGCTGTTTATCATGAGCTGTGCGTGCAGTTAAACTCGTCCTCATCATCTTCGTGCTTCTGTTTAGCAGCAGTTTGACACCTGTGTCCACGTGTCCACATACCTTTGGCCTGGTTGTGACTGTCTCTGGGTTCTTGAGGTTCCTTTGTGCATGATTATGAGGTGAAATATTCACCAGAGTCGTCTCTTGCAGACATCGAGCTGCTGGGTGCCTGCAGGGAGGAGTTCCACCGCCGCCTCAAAGTCTACCACACCTGGAAGGCCAAGAACAAGAAGAAGAATGCAGAGACGGAGCAGCGGGTGCCCAAATCCATCACCGACTACGGTACGAACACATCGCTGCTCACACACAGACACACACACGCACACACACTATGAGTTTATGTTTGCATCATATATATATATTTAATATTCATGGTGTAAATATTTAAATATGTGGTCAGAGACTCTCTCTCTCACACACACACTGCGGCTCTTCCTCCTCACTCTCTCTGAGCTGATGAAGATGAGCCGCTCAGCCTCTCCGTGTTCGTCCATCACGTCGGCGACACGAGGAACAAATGGTCTCTCACCTCGTCTCCTTGTGCCGCCGCACGGGTTGTCATGACGACCGAGAGCTCTTATTCAGAGCTGTCTATATTGTGCGTGCTCCTCTGACTGCTGATTGGACCACGGAGCCCAACACACACCCACATCCAGGCTGATCTGAGAGGTGACTCTGACCCGGGACCCGTGTCAGTCAGCCCTCACAGATCAGTTTAGAGGTTTTTGCTGTGCAGCAGGACCTCTCAGCTGTTCAGGCCTCACAGAACAACACGTTGACACAGCACTCGCTCCTCGTGGATCCAGGCTAACAGGGCGTTCACACAGCCATTCCTCTCTCACTCTGATGACACTCTGACGTCACGCCGTGTTGATGATGTCATTGTCCTGTCTGTCTGTGTGTCACTGTTGCATCACTTCCTGCCATGTTCACTTTCAGATCGTGCGCCTCCTGTGAGAAAAGCATGTAAGTGCTCCTCTGGTGTGGAACGCTACTAACACAGAGCTTAACCCTCCCACCACCCCATTAACCCCTCCCTCCCTCCTTCCCTCTAAACATGGCCGAGGCGCTCCTCTGCTTCGTGCTGCTCTGTCTGATGGGAAACTTCCTCATTTTCATTGGTTGGAGGAGGGTGGATGGGTTTCCATGGCGACCGCTGCCTCCATTGAGACGTGTGAGGAGGAGATTATTGGAGCGATTTTTGAGAGTACGCTGAGTTTCATCTTTACGAGCGGCTCGCCTCCCCGAGCTTTAATGTTTTGATAAAGAGCTGCGGTGATTCTTCAGGCGGCTGGCGTGGACACGCCCACAGAGAGAGAGAGGGGGGGGGGCAGATGATAGCATCATATTTGCAGGAGCGTGGTGGGAGTTAAAGGCCGCCATGTTCAGGCAGACGCTCCAGTCCTTTCAGACTTAATGAAGAGTTT
The DNA here is from genome assembly GCF_900634625.1 of Parambassis ranga. Lineage (NCBI taxonomy): Eukaryota > Metazoa > Chordata > Actinopteri > Ambassidae > Parambassis > Parambassis ranga. The sequence continues at coordinate 17,025,722 of NC_041043.1, forward strand.
AGTGTCATGAGCTGTGCAGACATGCGACACCATCACTGCGTTTAACATGTAATGTGGACGCTTCAGAAAGAAAGGTTCATTACATCACAGCGCTGGACTCTGCTTGTACTGAACCAGGCTTCCTGTGGAGGCTCCGCAGCTCCACCCAGGAACATCCAGCCCGTCCTCAGCAGAACGACCGCATGCTTTGATGATTGGATGATTATTGGCAGTTTGAGTTATCACGCAGAATGTGTTTTGCTTAGCTTAGCCAGCTAGCTGTAAGTTGGAGCTGATGCCTGTAAATGGTGTTTAATGACGAGAAGAGTCCACTGCAGCATCAGCCTCTTAAAGTGTAAAAAATACCGACTGACGACAACGTACTGTTCCTGGTCCGTTAACGTCCCGTTAAAGTTACCGTGGCGTCCTCTTCTCGCCTCAGTTCGGCGGTGCGTCTTTATAGAGGCCACTCAGGTGTTACCTCAGGAGCAGAAATCTTCATCAGAGTCTCTCGGAGGAACATTTCTACGTTTCTGCTTCTGCTTTCTCTTCCTGTTGGTTTGAGGGTTGGGGGGGCGGGTTCTTTTTCTGGCCATGGGGCGTGTCGCTCTGACACAGGTGGTTTTTTAGATGCTGTAGAATCCCTCCCTGTATGTAGAGACGCTCCTTCAATCAGTAGAATGTGACGCCGGCCGTCTGCTGGCGCGCTGGCTCTGATCTGACCCTCCTCCCGCTCTAACAGCAGGACCCGCTGCTGCTCCTGCACATGTGGAGCAGGTTCATTATTCAGACCGAGGCGAGCGCAGCAGAGCGGCGCCATGTTTACAGGCAGCGGGTTAATGGGAAATGTAGCCGCTGAATGGATGTTTGAACAGGAAGTCTTCATTCAGCTCGACGCCGAGCTCAGCTTCACTGCAGCAGCTCCGTCTTTAGACAGCGATGATTCCTCAGAGTCAGACGCAGGCTGACTGGAAACAGCAGAGCTGCTGCCTCAGTCCAACGGTAACAACAGCAAAGGACTCATTAATCGGCACGTCAGGGCTCACTTGTGAGGTTGCCAAGCAACTAGAGCAGAAAAGGAAACAGTCCCACACAGGTTGAGTTTTGTACAGATTCAAATAGAGTGTGAGAAGTGATGGAAAGCAGATTCTGTTCTGCACGAGGCTTCAGAGTTCATGTTGTATACAGACACAGAACCTGCAGTTCCCTGAGTGGCCACTTGAGGCTGGCTCTAAAAAGTAATGCAGAGTGGCCGTCAGAACACCATCACCAGAGGTTCTGTAGCTTTTGGGGCCAGCCTCAAGTGGCCACTTGAGGAACTGCAGTTTTTGGCTTCACTTCCCAGGCCTGAGGGTTTTCTCCATTTCCTGCCTTCATGCTAAGCTAAGCTAAGCTAACTGGACGGCTGAGAGCTCACGTTGCTGTGAAACCAGCAGCTTTATGTTTTGTCTCCAGCACAGATCCGTTCACACCGGCCCTGTTCAAACGTTTCCCATCAGCTGCATGTACAACATGGCCGCCAGATGCTGACTGTTTGCCGTCATCCATGAAGGAGGCCTAATTCTTTATTCTGTCCAATCAACAGCTCAGCAGAACCCGGCCCCGCCCATCCCGGCCCGGCAGTACGAGGTGGCCATGAACCGGCAGCAGCGCTACTTCCGCATCCCGTTCATCCGGCCGGGCGACCAGTACAAAGACCCCCAGAACAAGAAGAAGGGCTGGTGGTACGCTCACTTCGACGGGCCCTGGATCGCCCGACAGATGGAGCTGCACCCCGACAAACAACCCATCCTGCTGGTGGCAGGTGAGTACAACACAGGGAGGGGGGGAGGGTGCAGCAGGAGAAGAGGGGAGCAAAGATGGAGGCAGGAAAGAGAAAGGATGGAGAAGCAGAAAAGTGATGAGTGCAGGCAGGAGTCAGAGGTGACGCTGATGTAAACAACGGCGGACTCTGACAGATTGATCGTCCTCTGCGCTGGTGATGCACAGTCAGGCTGGAAACACTGGGAGCCTCTTATTTTCAGTCAGATATTAATTGATCAGAGTTTAAGTTCTGCTGAGAGGACGCTACAGATCAGCTGTGAACATTTATCAAAGTTAGCATGCAGCAGATACATGTTTAATCCAAACTGTATGAATACTTTAGTACAGGCTGATGCTCAGCTCATCAATCTGTCTTTATTATTCACCAGCCATGATACAGAGTTGTGTATTTTGTCCCCCTAACATGTGATTTTAGTCAACAATAAATGAGCCCTGATCACCGGCTGGAACTTAACACCTTTAAAAACGATCAATTACTGTTAATCAGATTGATTCATTTGGAATATATCAGTAGACCAATGCCAGCATGTGAAACCTGTGTGTGTTGCTGTTGGACAAACAGGCAGTAAAATCACAGACTGAACAGTTAGAGGAAAAAGAAGCAGCTGTTGTGTTTACCGTCTGTCTGAGTGAGTTCTCAGCTCTCGGCCCGTTTCTCTCATTTTTATTTGACTCGGAGGAGCCGCAGGATTCAGCGTGATTTAAACGCTGTGAGCTCCTCGGTGTTCTGCAGCAGCAGCAGGGCGAGGCTGACTTACTGCCTCACACCACACTAACACTCAGCAGCTGCACACTGACTGAACTGTGGCTGAACGTGTAGTCTCTACTGAACACAGGCAGTGGTGGGGATGTTCCAGGTGATCCTGCTGAGCGTCGTTTCTGGTTTCAGTGGCTTTAATGCTCACAGGTAAATCACTGATCACGTCCGGTCAGTAAATAAGGCTGGTATGATGGAGCCTCAGCTAACTGGCTAAGCTTAGCTTGATTGCTAATGTTCAGTTGTGCCTGCGCTTTGTCACCTGGAACATCCTCCATAGTGAAAGTGAATGTTCTGCATCTACATGAAGCTACATGAAGCTAACGTGTCCGTCCTCTCTCAGGGAAGGACGACATGGAGATGTGCGAGCTGAGCCTGGAGGAAACGGGCCTGTCCAGGAAGCGGGGGGCTGAGATCCTGCCGCGGCAGTTCGAGGAGATCTGGGAGCGCTGCGGCGGCATCCAGTACCTCCGCAGCGCCATCGAGAGCCGGCAGGCGCGGCCCACCTACGCCACGGCCATGCTGCAGAGCATGTACAAGTGACGGCCCCCCCCACCCCCCGGGGGGCGTCACGCTGCACACAAAGGGACGAATGCACCAGCTACCTGACGCAGAGGGCGTGCGAGCGCTCCGGCCCCGACCGCAGGGCGCAGCGTGAACGTCTTTCTTCTTCTTTTTCTTCTTCTTCTTTTTGGCGTTGAACCCTATGCAGAAAAAAATCATAGCTGATCACACCTGGTTGTTTTTGGAGGAGTTGTGTAACATTTCTGCGAGTCTTAACGACGAGGCCTTACTAACTAACAGGGTTTGAAGCTGCAGAGTAGGACTGTTTTTGTTCCGAGCTGCCTCCCACCGAACATCCATTCCTCTGTAACGATGCATTCCTGATGATCCGGTCCCACCGGCGTGTCGCTTCCATGCTAACAGCTAGCCGGTGACCCCGCTCCGACTTCACACCTGCTGTTTACACCGTGCTCACGCCCTCGCTCTCAGCGTGAGGCGGCGCCGCATGGCGTCAGGTCTTCTCCTCCTCCTGTCTCTCCAGCCGAATGTAACTCCAGACCTCATTGATTTCTTTATGTAGTGATTCCTTCTCTTCTTCTCATGATGTGTGATTTAACTTTAGCTGATGAGACCAAACGTTCCGAGCATCGACCCCGCCGGGTTTTTGTGTTTTCTTTTTGTGTCTTTTTGTTGGAGCAGCTCCGTGATTAGATTCTGTCTGTGTTTATCAAGCAAAGCAGAAAATGTGAATTAATTATGCAACAGCTGAGGTACAAACTCCACGTGTTGCTGCTGTTTCAGGGCAGATCAGCGCTGCAGAAACAAACGACTCAGCCATTTGATCAGTGATTCCCAAGGTCGAAATAAACTGATTTGATTCCTGCAGATCGGCCTCATACATTCATACACAGCCGGTACATCACACACAGCCTGAGGAGCTTTATTTTTCAAACAAGACTTTCTACTTAGGTGGCGCGTGAGAAGCAATAATTCATGCTAACGAGAAAAAAAAGACAATCTGTAGCCGCCACGGCGCCGCTGAGCTTTCTGCTCCCTCTGCATGAAAAGCATGAAGATCTGCTGAGTCGTGAGAAGCTGCTCTGCTCTATGGGTGGTGTTAACGTGCAGAAGGTGGGGTTAAATAAATCAACACAGTGCTGCAGGTCTGTGACAGCAGAGATGCACAATTCTGCAACGTGTTGGTTAAAAGCACAGCAGACAGCAGTCAGTGCTCACAGTTAGCTTAGCTTGGTACAAAGAAAAACTACGGCGGCCTCCATCTTTGTTCCTCCGCTGCTCTTCCTGGTACAACCTCTGCCAACACAACTCCATCAGTTCAGGTTCAGACAGTTAGAAACTTGTAATCTGATGAGAGCTCCTGAGTTTAAACACAGTGTCCCAGGTCTGCAGCACCGTGAGCGTCCAGACTACAGACGTGACCGCCCCGCGTGCATGTTGATGTCCGGAGTAAATCAGGACATCCTCCCCTGACACGTGTGCACGTGCCGCCATCCGTGTCTCGCCACACATTACAATCACTCCTCGGGAAGCACTGCCTTCGTCCACTCTGTCATTTTTCTAACGCTGATCTCTAACAGATGAATAAAAGCATTCCATGTCACTCCTCACCTCTCGCCTCTTCTTTACCTGAAAACAGAGAAGAACAGGCACAGGTCTCTGACAGTTTGTATTGTTCACTATCCACCATCAAACACACAACGATCATCTGTCAGTAACAAAAGGTACGGTCCCAGTACAGCAGCATTAACATCAGTCCATCCGACAACAGCGATGTTTACAGAGCAGCCGTTTAAATCTACTCACACACAAAGAGCTGTGAGCACAATGAGAGCGGAGCTACAGAGACCGAGCGTCCTGAGGTCCCCTGCACAGAATCCTCCTACTGTCCTATAACTACAGACGTCACTGACAGATACACAGAGCTTTGGTCCATAAAAACAGTTTGTGTTTAAACCTGGAGCATTCGTAGTGCTGGTACTATCCAATCAGAATCCACTTCCTGTTCATGTCGGTGTACTGACACTGGCTGCAGTTCAGTTCGACCCTGTTCACACTGGGGAAATCAATCCGGCTAGAGCGGGATTCGGGATGTATCCGGATATATCCAGATAGATCTCAATCCACCACTCGGAGGTGGATCTAGCTGCTTACATCTGGCTCAGGTCTGAACGCAAATGCAGCTAGTGAATCCCGCTAGTGTGATACTTCCGGTTCACGGGGACAGTGTCCGGGTCACGTACAAAAGCCGTATGTAAACAACCATCGAACTACAACAGCTTTGCCCCGAGTTTATTTTCCACAGGGCTACAAAGGAATAAACTGCTTTTTGAACCAGAAAAAAAACGAAAGAACAAGCGACACGGGACAAAAAAACCGCACACACGGTCCTACCGCAGCCTGAACGGACTCTGTATATTACGAGGCGCCACCTAGTGGTTTGGAGGACAACAAGCAAGCCGGGTTAAGATGGAAGTGCGGACACGTGTGTGATAGCCAGATTTGAAAATAGGTCTGAATGTATCCAGCTTAAAGGCGATCTGGATTCAATCCGACTCCAGCTGGACTGACTTTATCCAGTGTGAACGGGGCCTTAGAGGGCGCTGTGGGACAGTCCTCAGTGAACGGAGCTCATCATTAAAGCTGCTTCTACAAACAGAAGTCAGACACAGTATTGATCCTGCTCCTGTATAAAGAAGTGAAGCAAGTATTGATTACACATCTGATCAAACTGATTTACCCCATAAAACACTGAACAGATGTTCAAGTTACAGAATTCTCTTCTAACACTTCATAGGACCCCATTCAGTCTGGACTGTCTCAAGAGCGCCCCCTGTGGAACAGGATATTCTGACTTTAGTCTGTCTAATCAAAGTCAGAACTCGTAGGACATAAAACCTGAGCTGATTTTTTAAAGTGGGGTGATGGTGTCTGATGAGTCTGGGTGTGGGGATTAAGTGATGAGGTGGCGGCTTCACCGTTTTGTGCCACGGATTAACCTGAACATCCATGAAAATCTGCTGAACAAAGGACTCTGGAGGATTAAAAGTTTGTCTGGACGGTCCAAAGAGATCCTGAAAGGACTGTGAGGAACTGATCGTGACCCCTCAGAGAGCCTCAGGGTTCAGTCTCAGCATCGTGACTTCCTGGACCAGACTTTGGACAGTACAGACAAAACTGTCCGTCAGCATGCTAGCAGCAGAATGCCTCTCATTCCTACTGTATGAGATGTAATCTGCATTCTAACATCACAGCTGAACACAGTGAACGTGCCCGACAGTCATCAGCATGTTAAAAGTGTGAGCGTGTTAGCATTTAGCTAACAAGTATCCTGCGAGCACAGCTCTGTCTGCAGACAGGTCATCAGCAGTGTCCTCAGTCCAAACACATCGACAGCTAGCATGGCTGCTGAAAACCTCTGAGAGGATTGTGGCGGCCGGTGGTCCTGCTTCCCCCAGCTATCAGATCCTTCCTTTATCATCTACTCACTACACACAGACGTGTACAAAAACAGTCAGACGGGGCTCAATCAATATCCCCCGATCGATGCTGCAGCGGCGTCCCCTGAGCTCCTCGTCACAGTCCGCTGCAGCTGTCCGAAGCATTTAAAGCATTTCCCTCGAAGGGAGACTGTCCTCTAAGAGTCTGTCCTGAAACCTCCTCGGCTTCACTTCACCTCTGATCAATAACCGATGAGCGAGGCCTTCAAAGGTTCCTGCGGCTGAGTCCAGGTTCACCATGTCTGCAGGGACACCAGGGACAGTTAAAGGGCCGGTACACCAGATTTACATGTTAGGTAATAGATGGGGGAGTTAATCAGTGGAGATGTGAAGTGTGTTTAGCAAAGGGAAAGACAGAGGGCAGCTAGAGGGCGCTCAGGAGACGGTCCTCTGTACTGCGTCCAGACACAGAGGTCAGACACAGTATTGATTATGTATCAGAAGATATCTGTCCTTGACGTGATTTACACCATAAAACTATAAAAACATCATAAAGAAGACTCACAAAGGCCCCCCACAGGACAGTGCAAGTTCGTCCATGTAGAAAATTCTCATCTCAGAGTTCTGAGTGTGGATTATGAATCCAAAGTGCCCCGGCAGCAGTTCAGCCCCTGAGCTTTAACCCTTTCTGCCCCTTCGTGGCTTCAGGAGAGTTTTATCTCTGTCTGAAGGCGAGGCAGCAGTCAGAGGTCCTGAGGCCTCCTCACATCTCCACAGTGACTCAGACCCCAGAAGAGGATCAGAGAGGAGCCGGCTAATCACCCCGTGGTGAGACGCCGTCCCCCTCCGTCCCCCTCTGTCCTCTGGGATCTTTAATTACTCACCACTCGTCTCTGCTCGAACACACTCAGGAGCTTTAAACCAATTTGGGTTCAGACGAGCAGGACAGATTACATCCTGTCTGAATGAAAGAGTGTGTGTGTGTGTGTGTGTGTGTGTGTGTGTTTGGAGCTAATCTCACACTGGGAGGGGGATAACAGTGAAGACAGTGGAGCCTGGCCGAGTGTTGGTGCTCTTCCTCACCAGCAGTAACAGTGTGGGTGAGCACGGAGCCCCTCTTACCTTCTGTAGTGTGTCCGATCCGATAGAGTTCCCTAACTGGCCCGGCCCGGGAGAGAGAAGCCGCCTCTGTGTCTGTGGAGAGAAAGAAAGGAAGAGAAATGGGGCAGGTGTGAAAGTGAGGCAGCAGCAGCTCTGCTCGTGCTCTGAGGCTCCAGCTGAAACCTCCGTGAGAGCTCAGATCTGCAAACACTGCAGCCGAGCTGAGCAGATTACACTAAACGGACAGTATTTATTATTCATGTGTCTGTATGTGATCAGCTTCCTGACTCACAAACAGGCAGACGTGTCTCTGTTTTATATTTTAAGACGCAGCTCTGGAGTGGGATTAAACATCAGACTGCAGGAGGATCTGGGTTCATGCAGGAGCTCTGATCAGCACAATCTATAAAACATCAGAACACCTCATTCCAGAGGTTCTGTTAATCCATTTACCCTCAGATAGTCTCATCTCCACAGACTGCCTGCTGTAAGCTGTGTGTGGGGCCTCCATGGACCCGCCTGTTGGTCCTCCATGGACCCGCCTGTTGGTCCAGCACATCCCACAGATGCTGGATTGTTGAAAGAGGCCATCAGTGACTGCTGTTCCCATGTAAGGGGGGGCAAGGTCTGCAGCAATGCTAAGCTAGGTGCTAGGTGCTAAGTAACATCAGTGTAACCAGCAGGACCCAACGTTTCCCAGCAGAACACCGACTGTCTCCGCCGGCTCGCCTTCCCCCCATCCTGGTTCCATGTGTTCCTCAGGTAAGAGACAGCTGTCCACATGATGTGGACCATCAGACCAGGCTGTCCTCTTCCTTTGCTCTGTGCTCCAGTCCTGATGTGTCCTACAGTGGACCTGTGTCCTGCAGTGGACCTGTGTCCTGCAGTGGACCTGTGTCCTGCAGTGGACCTGTGTCCTGCAGTGTGGACAGCCTGACTGCTCTTTGTGTCCTGACACCTGTCTACCAGGACCAGCAGGAAGCTTCTCAGCAGTCTGAGCTGCAGCAGCTGGTCTGTGGGATCAGCCCACATGGACCAGCCTTCAGTCCACACCTGCATCTGTCACAGGTCTTTTCCTTCTTCACACCCAGAGCTGCAGGTTCGGGTCTGTCCCTCTGCTGCTCCTTCTTCCTGATTCTGACGGTGACTCTGAGGACACAGTGTCCACTTGCTGCAGAATATGTTCCACCTACTGAGCCACAGCGGCCTGAGGATCAATGTCATTCTTTTCACTTGTCAAAGGTGGATCAGGGCACAGACAGCTGCTGTCACACCTCTTCCAGTGGGACCTTAGTCAGCAGAAGCAGACATTATGTCCTGATCCAGTCACACCCTGAATTTGCTGCTGTTTTCTGCGTCTCTGTCTGCTTCTTGAACACCAGATTAGAACAAACCTCTGAGCCTTCACTGTGGAGGAGGAGATCTCAGAGGGTCCTCGTGCAGATCGAGGCGCTCAGGTTATCGACTAAATGTCTGGAAGAACAGAGCTGGAAGGAGGTTCTCTGCCAGTGGAGAGGCAGCGACTCTGAGATGTAGTTAATTTTATTTCTGTTAAACCTGAGGATGGATTCACAGAGGAACCAGGGAGCAGGCTGAGAGGGGCTGAACCTGACAGGATAAACCACAGGCGAGAGGCACTCGGCATGTGTCATGCAATGTCACAGTTTAAACAGACCTGCACCCCCCCCCACAAAGCAATTTATTAAACCGCCGAAGCAATAACTGCAGATAGAGGTTCATAACTCTATAAAACAAACTGTCAGTTAATGAGCTACAGGATGAAGTAGAACAGTGTGCTGAGAACTGTTTCTGTCTCCATCCCTCAGGCTCGTTTATGTCCCAATAACATCCGCTAGCTTGTCTGGCTAACAGTGGAAACTCTTCCAAAGCTTAATAAACGTGTTGCCACGCCAACGAGTGGGAGGGTGACAAGAAAACAAGGCCTCCTCAAACATATGAGCATGTCTGAACAGAAGGGAGGCAGTGAACGCACCAAACACACCAAGCAGCGCCCTGCACTTCCTCCAGTGTCCACTAGAGGTCGACCCTAAAGCTGAACCTCCACGCTACAGACTGGTATGAAGGAGCGGGGGTTTCCTACCTGCACACGGCTCCATGTCCTGGGATGATGTGACACTCCCCTCCCTGGCAGTAGTCTGGCTGCAGGACGCACAGGCTCTGACAGGGCAGGCCGTCCACCGACAGGAAGCCCGGCTCGCACAGACACTGAGCCTCCCTGGTCCGGCCGTCCACCACGCAGCTGGAGAAGTCATCACAGGCCAGGAACTTGCATGGATCAGCCTGATCAGCTGCAAGCAGAGGAGGGAGGGACGACATTAGTATTCATGAGGAGTGTGAGTGTGTGTGTGTGTGTGTGAGTGTGTGTGTGTGTGTGTGTGTGTGTGCGTTTGATTCTAATCAGATCCTCAGCTTCTGCTCTGTGGTGAAAATGTGATTTAGCCTCTGGGCAGACGGCGTCTGAGACAAAACACCGGAGACACCCCGAGAAATTCCAGTTTCACAGATGAAGTGCTCTGCACGTCGTGATGTCACAGCGTGCGGCCGGCTTCTGTCTGTACAGAACATGTACGCTGTGTGACCAAAAGTAAATGGACACCACGTGCAGTCTGGGTTTATCATAAGTGCAATGCTGCAGTCTGCCATGATCAATGAATCAATGTTTGACGGACAGTCAAAGTGTCCATCAGTGTTCCAGACTAACAGGTCAAACTTCCCTTCATTGATCCTTGCTGCAGCTTTAGAGCAGATCATGAGGATGCTGATGATCACTTACTAAAAAAGCTCAAAGACCTGTCGCCCTTCATCAGACCTCACAAAGGCTTAATGGCCCGGACAGTGAACCAGACACATGCAGGCCGGCAAACACATGGCTGCGACTGTCCACATACTTCAACATGTGCACACAGGCAGGAAACAGCAGAGTGAAGCCTCTCTGATGCATCAGTCAGGGTCACTGCTGCCAGATGTTTCTTTATAAAGGAGCAGAGGCAGCTGTGTGGAGGTGTGTGTGTGTGTGTGTGGACAGCTACTACTGCTCAGATTATCTGCAAAGAAAATCGCTCATCAACCAATATGTAAGGCGTGTGTGTGTGTGTAGTACTGCTGAACCTAACAGCCTCCTGTACGACGTGCCTGCCTGTGACACAGAATCACGCCGCAGCAGCAGCACTCCTCCTCTCTGCACCTCGCTCCTCATCTTCATCACCATCACTCCAGCCCGATAATGTCCCGTGTGGTCCCTCTGTGTACCGCTGGATTTGACATATAGACCTAATGACTGCGTGTGTCGGGATGTGTTAGTGATCTCTGCTCCCTGCCTCACACTCATCTGTGAGAATATTACAACACAAAGCTGATGGAGCTGAGCTGCATACAAAGAAGCAGCGCTGCTACACCTGAGCGACGGCACTGTGCTTCAGCTCGTGCATAAAAAGGCATCATGAGACCATACAAACAGCACGTGCTGCAGGAGGAGCTGCTTTCTGCAGCACCGTTAAAGGACCAATCACAGAGCACTGTTAAAGGACCATGTCTTTGTACTGGGCTTTTGTTTCTGAACTCCCTCACTGATTATTGCAGGAACTACCGGCTTCTTCTCATCTGGAGAATTGTAAAGTAATGTAATAATAAAGCGTGTGTTCGCTCTTGAGTCTGCACCTGGCTCCACGTCCAGCGAGTGCGTGTCGATCTGGATGTGCAGCTTCCGGGCAGCGGAGGAGCAGAACTGCTCCAGGGCGCAGTGGACGGCCTCTGTGATGTTGTACGGCACCGACTTGGCGAACTTCATCTTGCTGTTGACGACCACGCTGCCCTTCCTGAAGTTGAGGATCTCCAGCTTCTTGAAGCCCGTCAGGTTGGCCTGCAGGAACGGCAGCAGCTGCAGAGAGAGAGAGGCGCAGTCAGAGTCACGTCACGCTACCAGTCTGACATTTAACAAAGCAGCTCCGTCTCCACAGGCCACACGGGAGAGCCGACACTCCTCAGGAGAGAAGAAGCTGCTCAGCATTTGACAGCTAATTGGATATTAACGACCAAATGTTTGGATTGATTTATCAGATGGCCTCATCTGTTATACATGAGAAGCTGCACTCGTTAGCGCAGCACAGTTTTAGAAACAAAACGGCTTCATGAAAGAGAAAGTGAAATGAAAATGCAGGGAAGGCGTCTCATCGCGAATTCCAGCTCATCTCTGCCGTTCGAAGCTCTTTTTCATGTCTGCACACCTGCAGCCTGGAGTTCTGCCGAGCCGAGGCATCAGTCTGACTTTATGTGAATTCCTTTCTATAGATCAATACTTGCTCTTTTACAAGCCAGCGTGTTAGAATTACAGATTTATATTGTGATTTATGAGGAACAGAATCAGCTCTGAGGAGTCAGTGGTTACTCCATGGTTTAACACTGTCTGCTGCCACAGAGAATAATCAGAGCATCTGAACCTCTGTCAACACAATAACCCCAATATCTGCTACCACATGAGGAGATAACACACACACACATCCGTCTTCCAGGTTAACTCCTGCCTCATGAAGACTTTCCTGAGCACATACTGCAGACCTTCTTCTCTATAACTAGCAATTTTACATTTCCTTGTACATGTGGCACGTTACAATGACAATTCTACTCAATTCCTAATAACTCAAAGCAGAAATATCTGACTTCAAACTAGAGACCTGCACGGGACTGAAGTTTCAATCCCGACCCGATCCCGAAGCCTATCCCAGCCTGACCGCCCGTGGAGTCCCATCAGGTCCTGAGACATGTTGGGCACAGTGAGCAGCTTGGACCACAGCTACTGTGTCCTTACCATCCTCCATGTCCACTCTGTCACTTTGGCTACAACAGACTGGACCATAGACCGGAGGGGACCCGGTACCTTTATGCCTGCCCGCCCAATCCCGCCCGAGGCAATGTTAATCCCGCCTGATCCCGTGAGATTTCCCCGGCGCAGGTCTCTACGTCAAACATCCCTTTACATGTGCCAAGTCACTTCCTTCTGAAACAAACGGCAGATGAACATGAGGCATTTCCTAGGCTGATATATCTTGGGACTACATTCTGGCGGAGCACTGCTCCACAGGCTCAGAGAAATCACGCAGCACAAGTCCTGCGTGTACGCTCCAGTCCTCCGGTGGTGGTGGTGGGATGGCCCTGGCTCGTGGTGGCAGCTGTACTCCTCACCCTGTGCTGTGACTGCTCCTCTCTGCCTTGCTCCGTATAAACTCACCTTCAGGCTCCATGTTTCTTTATGAGCTTACATCACCCTGCTGCTGTCACCCATCATTTTGCAGTGAATTGTGTAAAACACACACAGCAGTGGTGTGTAAACACTCCCAGCATGTCTGAGGCCTCTCTGCAAACACTCTGTCTTCATACTCTGCTCCTGCAGATGAATGGTGAGCACACACACGTGTGGATTGATTCTTCTCCCCTCTGATTTATTTCAGAGCATGTTCAGGAGCTCACGCCTCTGTATTTGTCTTTATTTAGGGAGCCAAGGTTTGCTGACTGTGCACGTCCTCCGCCTGTTTAATGTTCACACCTGGGAGGGTCCTCGTGCAGCCACAGACCTTAACACTGACCTCTGGGAACGTCCCAGCGCAGCTGACGGATTGTGGCTATTGAAGAATGTAAATAGGAGAAATGTATTCTCAGCTGTTTTTTTCCTCCATGGAAATATTCTTTAAACAGACTTGAAACAAACAGGAATAAGGCTCCACTCGTGGGTTTTCAGCTTAATGAGCACTGAACAGAGATCAGAAATCTATTAACAGCAGAACATCTGATTTTACATCAACGCACCCTGCAGCAGAAACCTAAACACAAACCAATCAAAACAGCCGAGCCAAAAGGGCATGTGAATTACACTGCTGCCTGCCGCTAATTGAGGAGATTTACTCACTTGTTTGGGGAGGAGCAGTAATCACAGCTGCATTCAGACAGGAGCGAGTGGCAATAAAACAAAACAGTAAAAAGGAGAGTGTGTGGGAGCATCCCGCTGAGCCACTGGGTCCATGATGACAGCATAAATAAGAGATGAAACAGATGATATTTGATCTAAAACTGTGCCTAAATGATGCTAATCTAATCACATTGCAAAGGTCGCCTCATAATCCCCTTTTTACATGACTATTTTAAATGGACATGGACATTATTATTTCTCATTGTGTTGTAATGTCATGTATGTAAATTTGTCACCTGCCAGTTGCACTACGGAGGTGTGGGATCCCTGTGTGGGATCCCTGTGCGGAACGTTTAAATGCCTCTACAGATTGTAGCTTGGATTTGGTGAGATTGCGTTTTTATTACCTTTTTAATGGAGCGACGTCTCGCCAAGGAAGTGCCGGACTAGTCCTCACGGAGGGATACAGGTTCGTATTGGACTGTGAACTGTATATATTTTGTATCATCTGGGGAACTGATTCGGGTTTTACTGAACTCTGGGGATTATAGGGGAAGAAACTCGGTGAATGAAAGACTGTTTGCATCAGAGCTGCGCGCTGTTTGTGTGCATGGGCTAAACTGATCCTCTGAGCTCTGCCTGTTACATCAGCATAATACAGCGTGGTTTCTTTGTGTTTTTTGGTTTGTTTGGTGTGGTGTGTGAGGCTGAATGCCTGGCCTGGCAGTTTAGGCACAGCTATTCAGCAACAGCAAGATAAGATCCGCCCGTAAAATAGAGCGCTGTGACGGTTCCCTGAGTTTGAAAAACAGGCGAATTGTTACAGCATCATGTAGTTATGATGGGCAAAAACCAAAAGCAGGAGTCAGAAACTTCTTCAAATGTCCACTTGAGGGCTGGCTCTGAAGTCAGATCATCTCTGAGTCTAATGTGTAAAGTCTGACAGTCTCAGTGACCTAGGATCATTTCATCCCTCGGTCCGTCTGCAGCAGTCGGTGTGTTCCTAACATGGAGAACGGACCATGCTGCCTCCAACCATACATTTCGTGGTGCTCTGCAGCGTAACACACACTAACACACCCAATTTAATTTCTGTCTACAAAGTCATGAAGCCATGCACAGATTGTTAATATTCCTCTGGCAGAGGACTCGCAGCAGCGTCATCTATTAACGACCATATTCCCCAGGCATGTTCTGGCTGCCTCATTAATTTAGTCCAGTCATTGCTGGGGGAGAAATAAAGGCTGCGTTGTACCTGCCTGAGCCTGAAATGACTCTTCTGCTTCATTCATCAGACATCAAAACATATCCATTCAGAAGACAACAACCTGCAGCTCTGACTCTGAGAGCTTCATTCAGACACAACACAAAGGCACAAAGCGAGCAGGGCAGCTGCTGCTGTTCATTAACTGTCCCCAGCTGTAGGTTTTACTCATTAAGACTTAATGAAATTCACCGGAGAAGGTCAGGGACGCACTCTCAAAAGACTCAACTGTCAGAGAGTCAGCGCAGAGACCGCCTGGTTTAACATGACTCAATAAAGAGCTCAGAACGTATTTATGCTGTATTCATTAGAAAGAGACAGAAACATCGTTAGAACTTCCACTCACCACATCTAAGAAGGTGTTCTCCAGGGATCTGTACTCGGTGGACGTCTTGTTGAACAGACCCTCAGAGAAGTTCAGGTTGGTGACGCGCAGACTGAAGAACACCACCAGCTCCCGGCCGTGGCTGGCGGCGGTCATGGTGGGTGTGGTCAGATACCTCACTGGGGGCGGGGCTGTGGTACTGACGGTGGTGCGCTCCTCTACCACTGATGGGAAGCCGCTGCCCTCATCTGGCAGCTCTGTGACCTCTGTCTGATCCAGCTCCACGGCCAGGTCCCGAACAACTTCCTCAGATGTGGCCGGCCGGCTGGGGGGGCTTTCACTTTCCTTCTTCACTGCGTCCTCCAAGTCCTCATCGATGATGACGACTGCAGGCTCCGGCTCAGGCTCCGGCTCAGTACCGTCCTCCTCTGAAGACTCAGCAGCTGAGGGGATTACAGAGTGCTCTGCCACTTCAAAGAGTCCAGAGTCTATGGTCGGGCCGGGCGAGGACACCTCAGACACAGGAGCTGCTGGAGGTGTGGGAAATAAATCTAAGACCGGCACTGCCGTCACCGTGTCTGAAGATGAAACACCTCCCTCTGGCAGGTCTTCTGTGTCCTCTGATGTGTCTGGCTTGTCTGGAGCTGTCTCCACTTTGAATGTTAAAGCAGAAAGGCAGAACGAAGTTATGACTCCACACAAATGATCTCCACAAATTACCAAAATGTCCCACCAATAAATCATGCATAATGAATTCACACTGAGATAACTGCAGAGATGTTTTCCCAAATCCTGTTTAATAATCTAAAAATCAGCTTTGGCTCTTTTCTGTCTGAGAGCAGCCACTCATCAGGGGATCTTTAATTATCTGCTGTATTATCATCACTCACTGCCCTTAATCACATCTCATCCCATGCTGCGTGCATAGACCGGCTCACCTGTGGTATCAGCCTTGGTCGTCGTCTCCACCTGTGTGTCCACGGTGTCCACAGCCTCTTTGATGTAAAAGTCGTCGATGATGGGAAACTCCCCGACGGGCTGGTTCACCTCTTCCCCTGGAGGCTGGACCTCCATCGGTATGATGGCTAAATTATCTTCTGATGGGTGGTGATAATCGGGATGAAAGAACTCGTTTTCTCCAACAACCTGAACTGTGTCGTCTCCGATGTTAAGATCACCCAGACCATCCAAGGGGTGGAGGATTTTAATGGATTCAGCTGGTGGTTCAGTGATGTCCGTCTTTGGCTCAGGTTCTACAATCTCAAAAATCCCCTCCTCTGGAGGCGATTCAGGAACGTCATCCCCTTCATCTTCTGATTCTGGAATCTTTATGACAACCTCCTCTTTTAAGTCTGGCTCCGAAATTTCAGGTGTCTCCTCCACTGCAGGTAAGGTGCCAACTGATTCTGGACTCGTAACTACCTCCTTCAGTTCTGTCTCTTCTTTGGGTTCTGGGGTAAGCTGAGACTCCAAAATGTCCACTGGTTCCTCATCTGGTTCTAAAACTACAGACACTTCTTCTTCAGGCATTTCCAGTGCTGGTTCTGGTGCTCCAACCTCTATCCCTTTGTCCCTTGGTTCAGAAACATCTTGCTCCTCCTCAGTGGATTCTGTAATCCCAACTTCCTCCACTCCGGTCTCTGTTACATCAGTTATGCGGCTTTCCTCTTCTGGCCCAGGTTCTGGTTCTGGCTCCAATAAATCAACCACACTTCCACCTGGTGCTGGAGCTTGAACAACCTCTTTTTCTGATTCCAGAATGTCCACTACTTCATCCTCTGTTTCAGCACCTCCACTCTCTGGTGGTGGAATCTCAGCAACCTCTTCCTCTACTACGGGTTGCTCAACCACCTCTGCCTCCGGTTGAGAAACTTCTGCCACTGGTTCTTCAGATCTTCCAGGTTCAGCTACTTCTGATTCAGGCTGAGAAACTTCTGGTACTGGTTCTTCTGACTCTGCAGCTTCTTTTGGTTCAGAAACTTCAGGTAATATTTCTTCAAGAACTTTATCTACTGGTTCTTCAGGAACTTCATCTACTGGTTCTTCTGGTCGTGCAGCTTCAACGACTTCTTTGGGTTCAGAAACATCAGGTACCACTTCTTCAAGAACTTCAGCTACTGGTTCTTCTGGTTGTGTAGCTTCAACGTCTTCTTTAGGTTCAGAAACTTCAGGTACTATTTCTTCAAGAACTTCATCTACTGGTTCTTCAGGAACTTCAGCTACTGGTTCTTCAGGAACTTCTGGTTCTTCAGGAACTTCAGCTACTGGTACTTCAGGAACTTCAGCTACTGGTTCTTCTGGTCGTGCGGCTTCAATGACTTCTGATTCTGGTTCAGACACTTCTGGTATTGTTACCTCAGAAACCTCAGCTTCAACCACTTCTTCTGATGGTTTTGAAATGCCTTTGGTTGCATCCAGACCAAGTTCGGGCTCTTCCTCGATTATATCTGTCTCAGGCCCTGAAACCGGAACCTCAGCTACACCTTCTTCAGGTTCTTGAACTTCTTCTACCTCTTCTGTAAATACAGTTTTTCCCTCTTCAGGTTTTGAAAGACTGCCTCCCTGGTCCACTCCTTCTTCTGTTGAAACCTGAACTATACCATGATCTGGTTCTGTCTTTGTGTCTTTTACTTCAGGTTCTGATACCTCCGCAGGTTGTGAAATTTCAAGCTCGTTCTCCTCCTCCGAACCTGGGATGTTAACTAAGATATCCCCTGGCTCTGAAACAACACCTTCTTCTTGTGTTTCTGCCCATGACTCTTCCACAGGTTCAGAAACATCTACTACTTCTTTGTCCAGCTCTGAAACGTCAGCTGGTCCCTTCTCTGGCTCTAAAATTTCAACTGTTCCTACGTCTAGTCCTGACACTGCTAAATGGTCTTGATCTGGTTCTGACACTGCTAAATGGTCTTCCTCTGGTTCTGACACTACAATTTGTTCAGGTGTTGGCCTCAAAACCTCGAGTACGTCTTGGTCCAGTTCAACTACAGTGTCTCCTTCTGGCTCTAGGAGTTCAACTTCCATCTCTGACACATCTGGTGTCTCAGGTTCAAAAGCATCACCGGGGACAACCGATTCAGAAACCAAATCTATGACCTCATCCTCTGGAAGGGCATTGACCTCTTCATCTTCATGAAGGTTGGCAGCTGGTTCTGTGGGTGGCTGTCCTGTGATGGCTGCCAATGTTGTGATTGGGAGTCGAACGTCAGAGGGCTCCTCTCCAGCAGGAGCGGTGGTGAATGAAGTCTGAGTGGTGGGGAGGAGCCCGACATCATCCAAACTTGGACTTTCTCTGTCCTCATCAACCGGCATCAAGTCCTCCTCTGATATGAGATTAGGAGACAAACTGATGTATGGAACATCCGTCTCAAGATTCACGGGAGGGGTGGGGACATAGTCCCGCACAAGCTCACCGGTTTCATTGTGATAGATGGTTTCAATCTCGTGTGTAATGATCAGCAGCTCTTCTTCCTCCTCTTCCTCCTCTTCCTCCAGTGATGAGGTGGACTCACTCACATTAACTGTCTCTGACTCCTCAGTAACGCCCTCTGGGGGATGATCGCTGCTCTCCGTCACCACCACTGTCTCATCATCTGGGACAGCTGTGGGATCCAGCAGGGTCACAAGAGCGTTTTCCTTCTCCAGGGGGGTGAGAGGAGCCACCAGCCGAGGTTTATCCACCTCCGGCTCCTCTGTGAACACCTCCAACTCATTATGAGAGTCAGGCTCACTGGGCTGTGGAGAAATGGACAGCATCACATCAAAAAAGGATGATGTTACAGTACATAACTTCAAGGTGAAGGATCAGGGCTTCGAGCTCTAAGACCAAGAGAATATAACGGCTTCTTTGTTTTGGCTTCTAGTGATCACATGTTTTTTTTAGCTGAAGGTTGCCTTTGTATGAATAAAAAATCGTCAAATACAGTGAACAGATTTCTGTGCACATAAAGTCAACAACAGATCTGGTACCTCATTCACCACTTCTACAGACAGGGTTGAAGTCGATGCTGGATGGAGGATCGCTTCTGGCAAAAAGGAAAAATGCAGATCTGTATTAATATACAATCAATTACTTACTTATTACTTATTACTTTTACATTTAAACTTGACAAGCGGGAACATCTCTGAAGTTACCTGGTTCAAAGTTAAGTGAGTCCAGATCGATGGGCAGAGAGGCGTCCTCGCGCAGGGCCTTGGTCACCATCTCCCTGAGGCCAGTGTTAGAGGAGGACTCCGGTGTTCCGGTCGCTGTGTGTGAATTTTCAGAGTTGCCTCGAGGAGAATTAATCTCGAAGTTGAGGGAGTAATGCACCGAGATCCCGCCAGGTCTGAGACAGAAGATATTATATCTGAGCCGCAGATACTTCACTGACCACACTGATCTATCTACAGGTAGACCAGGCCACGGTGACTAGTGTGATTTCAGGCTTCTGGCCAGCATACATATCACAAACTGTTCCTCTGCTGCTAATGCTTCACCGTCCTGGAAAAGTTCATGTTCCTCTGGACTTTAAGGTCAGAACAGTAGCTGATTAGCATCATGCAGTGACATACATCACTTCTGAACTCTGCAGATATAGAAGCTGCATCATGCTATTCCTCGGACAGTGTGCTGTCTGGACTGGATCAGACTGCGTCCCTCCCCTGCTCTTTTTTTATCCACTGTAAGATATTTAAACAGCTGCTAAAGTGCGACGGCGCCTGCACCCTGCTGCTGTGGATGGAAATCGCTCCACCTGTTGCCGGCGGTGTCATCACCTGGGATCTAACAGCCATCTAGGTTGAGCTGTTCTTTGTTCTCTGCTGAAGTTAGTGGAGGCACGTGGGGGTGCAGCCCACACATTAAAGGCTTTTTAAACTTTTTAAAGCAGAAATGCTTTATATCTATACCTTGAACTTGTCTTCTGGGAGCGCAGAGCAGCCTTCCTGACTACATGCAACACGGCTTTATTCTTTACTTTTGTGTTCTCAAGTGTACAACTCCCTCACAAAGGCCTGCTCACCTTCATCTGGTGCACAAAGCAGCGCCGTATATTCCCTTTATGTGACTTCAACCTCTTCTTCTAACTCCTAAACAGTAGTAGTTCATAACTAATGAGCAGCTGTGCACGTTTAGGAGGATGAGTGATGAGAAACCGATGTAGAGATCACACACCACTAATTCAGGCTAAAACAAGAAGCTGAAAGAGGCTCAAACGCTGAGTGGGATCCGCAGACATCCGTCTGTAGGCCGTTCCCTTTCACCTCCCTAACAAACTTTCCCTGCAGATTTTTTTGTAAGCAGCGTAAAAACAGGATCATTAATAATTATTGTTTTGGCCAAATATTCATAATTATTTCTGTCATAATTGAGGATGAGTAAACTGGAACAGGCACACAGATGGTTGTCTTTGTGACTCTTTTGTGAGCGCCGGCGTCTGGCAGACAAAAGCGGGAGGAGCTGTGAATCCTTCCTAAGATTAGAGGACGAGCTCCCGCTGAGGCCTCGCCTCCGTATTATTGGCCGTGACAGCAGCAGACACCACGGGGGAAGGCAAATTAATGAGCGGAGCAGCCTGACAATTACTGTGTGCACAAGTTTCCCTGCTCACCTGCCTCCTCTGATACTGAGGAGGAGGAGGGCAGAGAGCGCTGATCAACTCTGAGCACCACACACATCACGCCAACATGGAACCCCACCCACTCTGTCCATGCACACACAGCAGGTGGAGAGCAGGAGTGTTTTTACGTACCCGTCGGTGTCCGGCGTCTCGCTTGCATCAAGAAGAAGAAGAAGAAGAAGGCGTTAGAGGTGGAAGCAACAGGATGAGAGGGAGAACAACAAACATCAAACCTTCTGTTTCCACAAATGTCCAAAATAATAATAATAATCATTCTATTTCAGACATAACATATGCAGGAGAATTTCATCTATTTATTTCTCACCTCCCTCATCTGTCTGTGTGATTTATGACGCGTGCAGCTGCAGTTTCCTGCCGGCATTAATAAAGCACTCTGTACAGCAGAGCGACCATCACTCATTCTACCTGTGTTATGAATCGGACCGATGTTGACTGATGACACATTAGTTTATATCAGCAACAGAGATCAGCGTCCAGGCAGCTGCAGTTCCCATAATGGCCGCTTGACATCACTCATTCTGCATAATTTGAACTAATCAATTTAAACAGATGACTCTTGATGTCCCGAGCAGTGAGCACGTGGTACAGTTGGAGGTCGATGAAGAGTCACCCTGAAGTGTCTGAATAATATGTCGTTATTATAATTCAGCTGAATTCTTATGATCATTTCTTTATTCCTCCAAAACATCTCTTCTCCATCTGCTGGTGGCCACAGAGCATATTTGCAGCACTTTTGTTCCCTAAATGGTTCCATATGAAGACAGTGTTTTGTCCATTTGTACTGAATACACACAGTAACTTGAACCCTGCCAACAGCAGAGTGAGAATGAAACCTCCTCAGTCTGGTTATCGTAGCATTCGCCTGCAGCATCATCCGACACAGTCCTGATGACATCAGCCTCTTCATCTGCTCAAATAACCGCCCGTGTCCAATGATTGGCTCATTTAAAAATGTAATCGAATGACTCAGTCTCCCCACCCTGGAGATTTGATTATGCCTTCACCCTCACTCTCATCCGTACCTGATTCCCAGCACGTGGATGCCTTTGAATCCTGGAAGCTTGTCAAAGACGTGCTGCATCTGCAAAATAAAGAGCCACTTTTTAAAGCTATCAGCCCACACGCCGCTCAGCCTCCTCCACCCTCTGAAGAGCAATTAACTCCGAGCCGTCAAACGGGAGCTCGTTAATAAGCTGGCAGTGTGTCAGTATAAAAACAGACTGCATGAATGGGGAACTCTCATTGATATCTATCTTTGGGCCAGTTAAGCAGCTGCTGATGTAACCGTCTTTAGGAGCTCCATCAGGTGACGTCCTGCTGCGATCGCGTGACAGGAAACAGCACCGACTCTCACTGAGGAGCTTGACAAAAGCAAAACACGGGCAGAAAGAGTGGATTGTGGGTAATCTTCTCCCTTTCTCTGGCCCTGACCTTTCTGCCCTGCAGTGTAAGCTTCTTTACTGCCAGCCTGAGCCAGCACCAGCAGCACAGAGAGGGACGCTGGCAGCTGCTGGCAAATATGGCGGAGACGAGCGGGAAGACGGACAGTCTGGATGGGTGAAAAATACAGAAATATGTGGCTCTTTAAGGCTGAACAGTGTCCTGTCCCTCCTGTGTAGCCAGGGTTTTTGACTGACTTTATTAAATAAAGCTACAACATGTCTGTCTCCCCCTTCTGCTCCTCTGTTTATTTTCTCACCTGGTCCTGCAGGTGCTGAGCCAGGTCGATGTACTGAGGGGAGTCTGGGTCGTCCAGCAGCTCTCTGTAACCCGGATCCACCAGGTCGATGCTGAACTCAACGATCTGCTCCACCGGAGTCTCGGGGACGACGTTTGGAAGCTCCGAGTCCTTCAGGACAACAAACAAACAGTCAGAGTCAAGGTGGAGCTGCCGAAGAGGAGCTCTTCATTTTCACACTAAGACACCAAATAATGTTCAGACTGCAACAACACAACATTAGATACAATCTGACACAACCTGGAGGGGAGAGAGGAGTGAAGACAGAAAGAAGTGGAACAAAGAAAGGAAGACAAGAAGAAGAAGAAGAGGAGACAAAGGAAGGAGGAAGACGAAGATACAGAGGCACAAAGAAGAGGTGCGAGCATCAGACCGTGTCCTATTGTTGAGAAAAGAGACAATAAATGTCTTCTAGTTATTTTACAAGTTTAAACACACTGAACAGAACTTATTCAACACAAACTGTGTCACACACAGGACAAAGCAGTAATTATCTGAAAGACAGGATACAACCATCTGCTGCACACACACACACACACACACACACACACACACACACACACACACACACACACACACACACAGAGCCTGGATTGAACTTCAGAGCAGGAACAGAAGCAGCTGGACCACCGCTAAATTAGCCGCCGTTACCTGCAGCAGGTAAACTGCAGCAGAGGACGGCGGCACACAGCCCTGCAGTGTTTGGAAGGTCATGTGATCAATCTGCTTTCATTTTCACATTTTGCCAAGTTGTTCTAAACTTGGCTTGAACTACAGTAGTCTGTGAAAATCTGCAAACAACTGGAACAAATGTCTGAAGGTAACAGAAAGTCATTCGTTTCCTCCTCATGGGTTTAATTCTATGTGAAATTAGACTTTAAGCTAAATTGTCCACAACGTGTCCCTGAATCTAAGTGTAACGTGACAGCAGATGTGATGATGATAACTGTGTCCCTAAGCTTCCTTCAAAAACCTGTTGACGCCAAAGAACGCCGTCCGTCTTTAGATACAGACTCAATCACCCCTATAACACGTCTGGATGCTCATTCGTACCTCTTCGGGCTCCTCAGGAGGCTGCGCTACGTCAAGGGCGGGGCTCGGAGAGGCACTCGTAGTGCTGAGGGGGAGGGCGGCGGTGCTGAGGGGGAGGGCGGCGGTGCTGAGGGGGAGGGCGGCGGTGCTGAGGGGGAGGGCAGCGGTGCTGAGGGGGAGGGCGGCGGTGCTGGTGACGAGGGCGGGCGGCACTGGCGGAGCAACGGTCTGCGGCCCTGGACCTGAAGCAACATGCAGGACTTAACGTCATTTTAAATCTATGCACATTCAGAGGTTTTGTTTTTTTTCCAGGAATTTTATTTTGAACAAACGATACATGGAGCTCAAACAACAATCTGTGTTTAAACTTTTACCTGCGATCTCTGGGAGCTTCTGTGTCGGTGCAGGAGTCACCACTCTGCTGCAAAAAAAAAAACAGAAACAGCAGAATGAAACCAAACGTTTCTACTTTCATATTTACTGTGGAGCTTTGTGTGTTTCTCAGAGATCTGGAATAAAAAAAATGAGCTACCTAAAAAACTTACAGACAGTTTTGTAAACTATGAGTCGTCTCTGACCTCACACTGACCCTGATGCTGTGTGTGTGTGTGTGTGTGTGTCATGTGATCAGCGTGGGATCGTGATTATCCGTCACCCCTCACCGTGGCGGCGGTGCTTTCCCGTCTCTCAGCCGGCTCATCCTCTGCAAACAATCAGAAAACAGAACGATGGCTCAGTGTGTGTGTGTGTGTGTGACACTGTAACACAGTAATTGGCCACATGGTTACTTTGTTTGTGATAATGATGTCAGCGAGGGCTGCTGCTCCGCCTGGAGGCTGTTTGTTTTTAGCTGATTTACCTCTCAGTGGTTTAAATATATGTTTTAGCTGCAGCTAACAGACGTTATGGCCACTTCACAACATTAATTTAAATAAATACATGAATTACTAAGCTCATTATCACAACATTTAGTCATCAGATTTATGCCAATAAATTCACAAATAAGAAAGAAATGAGGAACAACACAAACATTCTGAGCTTTACAAACACACAGGTTGTACACTACACTGGCTTTAAACGCTCTGCCCTGCTCGGAGCTTGTAGATGATTTGATACAAATCCTGAGGTGGGATTGAAAATGTCTTTTTCATTTTCATTCATGTGGCGTCTTTACAGGCGGACAGATGCAGCTCAGATGAGTGTTTGCATGTTAACTGAAGGATTTACAGCCCCACTGCTGGCCAACAGGCTCCAGTAACACAGCCAGCGGGACATCTGGGTGCTTAGAGGCTTCGTGCTTAGAAGGACACAAACCGTCCTCAGACAGGCGGCCAGACATCATAACTTCTGTAGCCACATTTTTAAACGACGGAAGCTCAGTGCTGCTGTTCTCAGCCTGCACCATCACTCAGCATCAACCAGGGTTTATTTTGCATGAAACTTGTTGACCAGAGGAAACAGTAGAATATGATGTTACACACACAGACACACACACTGCTGTGGACACACAGGTCGTGAGTCGGGCTGTTCCTTCAAAACATTCATATATAAAACATTTTATTCCACAACAGCTCTCACACCTCGTCCTTCTCCCTGTGAGATAACAGGGTTTGTAAAGCGCTGAAGTGTGTGTGTGTGTGTGTGTGTGTCGGTCCGGTGATGGGTCACTGTGTGTGTGTCTCACCCTGTGAACCATGCTCAGGTGCTCCTCGGAGCTGCTGAAGTTCTTGGCGAGGTCAGAGATGCACAGCGACTCGTGCTGACACGTGTGAACCCATCGCTGGTACTCGGCCGTGCCGGGGATCCTGTCGAAGAAGATCCTGAACGCCTCCCACACGGCCTCCTGACAAACTGAGGCAGCAAACACACACAACACACTGGGCTGTGACACACAAACACAATCTGCTGGTCTCATTTTTACATATTCCAACAAACAGACCTTTTTAACCGGCTTTGGAAACCAAAACTTTTTTTCCTGATTTAACCCTTTGCTGCATTGTCTTTGTGCCGTGTGTCTGATATTTTATTGATGCACCTTCTTAAGTTTTCTTATTTATTTATTCATTGGCCTCTGGCAGCTCTGAAGTGAAGGCTTCATGTTCTTACACCCAGGTTTCTGCTGTCACCAAGTAAACAGGAAACACTACAACTGCACAGGGAAACTAGAGCCTGTCTGATCACTGGACCTCTGACTTCAGGTCCGGCTGGTTCTGTCTCACATTCACAAGTTCCGATCTCTGAGCACTCTGACTCAAACTGTTTGCCTCTTTTTGAAAGCCTTCAGTCTTTTTACTTATCATCGATCAATAGAACGATCGCTCAGTGTGTGTGTCACATCAGCGTAACACTGGAACATGTGAGGAGCCGGTGTTAAAACCTGAGGAGGAGGAGGAGGAGGAGGAGGAGGAGGAAGGAGGAGGAAGCAGCAGAGGACAGAAGTGTTTTAAAAATGACAGCAGAGAAATGATTCCACTGAATCATATCTCTGTGTCCCCCCCACACATCAGCAGGGCTGTAGTTTCAGAACCCTCCTCGGTTCTGCTGTGGACTGAGGACAGTTTTTCACAGAATGGATTTGTGGAGCCTCCCTGATCCACTTTCGAAGCCCTTCAGTCTCTGTGCTCTCAGTTTCCTCGGACTGAAAAACAGACTGGTATCTGACAACCTGTGTGGGGGAGGTGAGTGAGTCACTCCATGACTCACTTCAGCAGTAACACAGTGCTGCTGGGTCAGCTGGCTCGAGTGTGGATCATGTACCTGCGACATCCTGCGATCACTGCGCTCCCACTCTGCTCTCTGCTCGGACTATTTTTAGTTCTTTTACTGATGTTATTGCGATACAAGCGTGTGAGTGCAAATACTGTAGTTCACCAGTGAAACAGGGCAGCAGGCTCCTGACATATATAATGTCTGATGTTTAACATCTGGCAGAAAGACTTCTTTAAACTCTACTGTGATCCAGTTTAAAAAACATCCTTCACAGTTCTTTGTGGTCCTGAAACATGATGTGACCGACTGTCTACCTGCTGAAGGATGGATTGATGGATGACACGAGCGACTCAGAAAGACCTTTTTCTGTCACTAACACAATATTACTGATCAATGCCGGGGTTTGTCTGAGGAGCCGTCGCCTGAAAAGAAGATTTTAGATGCGCGTCTATACAAAATATTACAGTACAGGTGCAAAGAAAGCTCTAGAGTTGAGTTATTTTTAGTACTTTAGTACTGTTACGTGGTAATACCAGGTTCATTTTTCCCTGGCTATGAAGCAATGAGAGTCCAAACACAGGGCTGATGTGCCCCTAACAGTGACCACAGCCTGCAGGAACGGACCGGGTGCGTACCTCTGAGCTGGTAGTACGCCTGGTGGCTGGCGAGCACCTCGCTGAGGGTCTCCTGGGGGCAGATTCTGACCCCAGAGTGTAAAAACACCGACCTCTTGGACCGACGCCTGCCGAGTTCAGACCCTGAACCTCTGGCGCGAGTGGACGCCTTCAGCAGCTCCACCAGACTCACGGGGCCCGCGGCCTCCGCCTTCACCGCCACGTCCAGCCCGCTGCCGCCAACGCCTGGAGGAGACAGGGAATGTTTCAGGGTCAGAACACAGATCCAGGTCCCTGGCAGCGGCTCACAGCAGCAGATGGGTTGTGTTTACTACAAACGATAGTACAGCTAATGTCACGAGATTTACGCAACATTTAAAACAGCTAAAATCCGATTTGGTGTTGTTTCCTGCCGCTGGCAGCAGAAATGTGTAAACCCGACCCGTCTGCTGCTGCAAGCAGCTTAGAACAAACAGGAGGTGCATGCTGGGAATTCTGTACAAATATCTGTGCTGGAAGCTTCACAGCGATGGAAGATAAAACACCAGCTGCTGTTTCATTACGTTAACAGTCGCCAAATATTTCAGTTAGTCGGACCGTCTGGCATCACCACTGCACTGCCGGGAGCAAACAGGCAGAGTGACAGAGGCCACTGCTGAAAAATAACCAATTATCAGACGATTTTTTCAGAATATCAGTTTGAATATTTGATTTTTTTTTAACTGTTTCTATGTGAAGGGAATATTTTAAAGATCTGGACCATCAGACGAACCTTCACATCATGAAGACAAACATGTTCCATTCTTATCAATATGTCAATATCAGTTTAGGACATTAACCCCCTGAGCCCCACAGGAAATGCCAGGTTTGACATGTGTGTCAATGTGGAATGATTCTATTCTTAGATCTTGTTAGATTTCAAACTATTTACTGTCTCATTTACATAAACCAGAATTTGTTCTAACCATATTCTGTAAAAAAAAAAAAAACTAAAAAAATCTGCACTCAACACAACAAGGAGTGACGCACGAGACCAGAACTGCTCTTCTACCGGGCTGTAACCATGTTTATTTCTGATAACATGGAGGTCTGTAAGGTTGGACTGGGTTTTGACGACAGCCTCGTATGGTCACTTGAGGAACTGCAGTCCTTTGCCTTTTTTTAACCTTTAAAATAACCTATAATATGATACGTACAAATGTTGAGAGATCTGTTTCTTTGACAGTCTGAGCAGCTCTGCCTGTTCACTGTTCAAAGTTCACACCATCACAGCACCGTCCATGGAGCAACATATAACACACACACACACACGCACACTCAGCAGAGTCACAGATAGAAGCTAAGAAAGCTGTTCACGCCGCTCGGTCCTTCGGTGTCTCTGCTCGGGGTTGACGCTCCCTCCTTGTGCCCACTCACACTAAAAATAAAAGCACTCACTGTACTTGAAAGGTGCTCTGAATAAAAGCATCTGCTACACAAGCGCGTACTGTACATACGTGTGTTGATCACTGCAGCCACAGATATATTTAGGACAGAATGAGTGGGTGCTGTTATCTGCCCGGCTGCATGCTAATCAATGCATTTATAATAAATACTGTTTGGAGGGAGGATGATGTTTTATTTTTGTAAAGAAAACTCAGAGCTGTAATTCAAATTGACAAGCTGTCAGCTCAGCGGCCATAAATCCAGCAAAGTGGGCTATTATCTGTTTTGCATGTTCATTTTGTATTGTGGACGTGTTTGCACACACTCGACATAAACACCGGCTTAGCCGAAGAAGACAAAAGATTCACTTCTTCCTGTTTTGTCATGCATTTAAACAGCCTCTTTGTGAAACAGTGACACTGTCCAACACCTTAATGACTCCACAGCCAAGTACTTATGCAATCCTAATAGGCTTTGCCTCACAGTGTGACCAAGTTTAGTACATCTACAGATGGTCCTGCTCTGTACATTCTCATATCTAACTCTTCTGTTAAGATTTGCTTGCTTTAATCTTTCTGCAGAGAACGTGGCTTCCTTCTCCGCCTGTGAAGGACTTTAACTACCAGGGCTCAAAGGATTGTGGTCATGTGAACAGAACTGAGCTTACCTTTAATTCCAGCAGCTTCTGGAGAGGCAACAAACAGCAGCACGAGTCCCAACGTCCAAAGCATCGTGGAAGACCAGTTCCTAAAATGTGAAGTAAAATCCAGCAGGGTGAGCGGGGAGGCGGGAGGGGCGGCGTCCTCTAGCTCAGGTGGAGTTCATGGAGACGACGGATCACTCTGGGCCCTGAGCTGCAGCTGAAACGCTCCTGATGAATTCCAGGATGTGCATCTGATGGAGGGAGGCGTAAACTCGCTCTGCCCGGGGAATCTGTGGGTCGGCGGGGGCTGTAAGTGTGGCAAGAGTGACGAGGTTAAAAAAGTAGGCACTGTTTCGGGAATAATCTGTTTATCTACTGCTCAGACATAATCCGCCTTTACCCCGCGGCCCTGGCAGCGCAGGCGTCATCCTGTTAGTGGCTTTCTGGGGGCATCTGTCAACCACAGTGTCCAGTTTGTCCTGCACAGCGCCTCCCGGCACACCCTGACGCAGTGCACCCACCGGCGTCCCTCACAGGTGTGTTTGTTCTTGGAAAGCAGCGTGGAGACAACATGAGAGCAACAAAACAATTCAACAGCTGCTGTGAAGTGGACAGTCTGAATCCTGACTGCTCTGTGACCAGGCCGCCAGGATTCTTTCATGTTTAAAAGGATCATCAAACTGTGACTTCGCAGACAGGCTGTGAGAAATAAATGAATCCTTAAATCCTCCTGTTCAACGCACTTTCATGCTTTAGTTATAGATCCTGTAAGTCAAAGCTCAGGCTTAAAGTCCAACAGAGAGCATCAGACAAATGAGGTTTATAGCAGAAGAAGCCTTTAAAAAGAAAATCTGACTGAATGATTCGCTCGGAGCAGAGAGGCTGAAGGACCCGATAAGAAAGCCTCGGGGGAAACGTCAGAAATGTGCATGAGCTCATTTTTAACGATCAACAGAGGAAGTCGGAGAGAAGGTGGGGAGTTAATCATCAATACTTTATCATTTCAAGAATCAATAAATAATCAGTTAGCAACAGAGGAAGACAAAGTCTTAAAACAATCTCAGCTTCTCATTGTTGATCAGTTGTTTCTGTGGATTATCAGACGTTTTGTGTCCGTCCTATCACACGACACAACAAATGTCCCAGGTATAAAGTGACACACCTGACCTCATTCCCAGAGGACGAGGATGGTGGAGGAGTGTGGAGGAAGGCTGCTGGGTAAGGGGGAGGAGGGGGAGGGGGAGTATTGTGTCTGAGGATTTGGAGTAAAAATAAGACGTGTGTGGATTTACTCTCCTCACAGCGTCAGGTTGTTCCCCCACTCAGGAAATCAGCCGGTGTGGTGCTGTGTGCAGCGCTGCGTTCAGGCGACCTCTCTGATGAGTTGAAGTGGAGGAAAGTTGAAGGATTGAGCTTACTGTAGGTCAGCTGGAGCTCAGACATCACCAAGTTTGGCAATATCTGAAGAGCCCAGCAAAAGGAGATTAGAAATTGCTTTTAATCTCTAATCCGGTGGCTGTTTAACCATCCAACTGCGTCTGATTGTTTACGTCAGAGCTAACGCAGCAGCAGCAGCGTTAGTAGCAGTAGGTGTAGTAGTATTAGTAGTAGTAGTAGTAGTAGGTGTAGTAGGAGTAGTAGTAGTAGTAGGTGTAGTAGTAGTAGTAGTAGCAACAGTAGGTGTAGTAGTAGTAGTAGTAGCAACAGTAGGTGTAGTAGTAGTAGTAGTAGCAACAGTAGGTGTAGTAGCAGTAGGAGTAGTAGTAGTACCAACAGTAGGTGTAGTAGTATTAGTAGTAGTAGTAGTAGTAGTAGTAGGTGTAGTAGGAGTAGTAGTAGGTGTAGTAGTAGGAGTAGTAGTAGGTGTAGTAGTAGTAGTAGTAGTAGGTGTAGTAGTAGTAGTAGCAACAGTAGGTGTAGTAGTAGTAGTAGGTGTAGTAGCAGTAGGTGTAGTAGTAGTAGGAGTAGTAGTAGGTGTAGTAGGTGTAGTAGTAGTAGTAGTAGTAGTAGGTGTAGTAGTAGTAGTAGTAGCAACAGTAGGTGTAGTAGTAGTAGTAGCAACAGTAGGTGTAGTAGCAGTAGGTGTAGTAGTAGTAGTAGTAGTAGTAGGTGTAGTAGTAGTAGTAACAGTAGGTGTAGTAGCAGTAGTAGTAGGTGTAGCAGTAGTAGTAGACTACTGCCCTGGACTCAGTATTAGTCATTTTTATGTGCATTTAATTCACCTGATGTGACCGTGTGCTCGGACTTCCTCACCCTCTGGTGTGTCGCCCTCTGCCTCTCAGCTGATTGATCTAATGAATTAATAAAAGTTTCATACAGACTCATCACCACACATTAAACAGTCTAAAATCCTCTCTGCGGTTTGAGTTCCCGGCTGACACTCCACTGTGTGCTGAGCAGGAACGTGTGATGATTACTTTAATGGATGAAGTTTGCTCTGATAGCAGACGGACAAAGATTTAAGTCTTTACTTTGCTGGAGGGCACAGCGATCAGCAGAGTCCCTGTTCACAGCAGAATTGTGAGATATTCGTCACGTCAACAGGTGAAACATCCCCCTGAAACTCAAGACAAGATAATCCTGTTAATTTAGTCTGTCAAGCCTCTCAGTTTAACCTTTACCACTAAAAATAATCCGGCCCGCTCCCCCGCAGCCGTCTCCTCAGCCTGCCAGGAATCATCGCTGCTGCATTATATTCACTGAATCACCGTCTCACGGCTTTCACTGCACATTCTGTTATGTTAAAGAGACACAACTGCAGCTGTTCAAAACAACGTACAATCATTCAAAGCACACAGAGACTTCCTGTGTAAGAAAGTGACACCTGAACGCACACTCAGTCAAACCACAGGTACAGGGCTGTAACCAAGAGCACCTCTTCCATTAAAGGCTGGCTGAGGCGAGTGGTTCCTTATCTGAATGAAGTGTGCTCATTGTGATATTGGGCTGCATATCTAAAGTGGAGTTGACAGGCAGGGTCAGGCCTGTCGTACAGGATTCAGGATGGTTCTGTGCTGAAAGAGAAGTGACCCAGCAGTGATGGAGTTCATCTGTGATTTCACTAAGCATCACACAGTGACAGAACCATTTGTCCTGCCCGACATCATATTGAGTCTAATGCTGCAGAAACAACCAACAAAGTACTTTCAGAGGCCGAGCTGAAGACGAAGCCGACTGTGGAGGAGGAGGGAAAGGATTCCATTCACAGAGCCCGAAGCGCCGACTCCTCAGGGTTTCTGCAGGAGTGGAGGATTTCAACAGGCTCAGCTGCTCAGGTTTCCTCTGCTGAAATGGGCTCTGTCCCATGATGCAATGCAGTGTGTATGTCAGAGCAACAGTGGGGAGATTCCCCTGAAGCAGGAGGACGAGGGCTGTCACTGAACACAGGAGCAAAAAGCAGCATTTATATTGAGGACAGGTGGCCTCAGGATCAGGGCTCTGCTGTTTGCAGATGATGTGGTCCTGATGGCTTCATCAAGCTGAGACCTTGGGCTTTGAGTCCCTGGAAGGGTTTTCAGCAGCTCTCCATGGTCTCCATGGTAAGCAGGTCTTACTTATGAGTGGGGGGAGACTGGAGCAGGAGATTGACAGGTGGTAAAATGTCTATACTGTTAGAGGTACATGTTAGTATGTGGAGTGCTGTTATAGTGCTGCTGCAAACAGCAACATTTCCCAGCTTGGGATGAATAAAGTATTTTTGTTCTATAACAATCACTTCTAACATATTGAAACCAGTTTTACATCAACTCTTAGTAAACACTGCTTGGCGGCTGCTCTGAGTTGACTGTAAATAACCTCATACTGGAAAAAGCTGTACAGTTGTCACATCTGCCCAATTAGGATGTAATTGAGACCGAGCACTCTATCATTAGCACATAATTTGCAATTTACACACAGCATATTTACAGTTTGAAGTGATTAACTTGGCAATAAATTGCCCTCAGCCCTTATCTGTGCACTTGGAGCCAGTCAGACAAAGCAGCTCCGTGGAGTGTCAACACAGAGCCCAACTGCAAAAATCCCTAAGTGTGCTGATTCAGACACCAGCAACACCTGGACTACAGGGACCACCAGCAACACCAGGAGCACCAGAACCACCGGAAACACCAGGAGCACCATGATCACCAGGAGTACCAGAACCACCAGCAACACCAGGAGCACCAGAACCACCGGAAACACCAGGAGCACCATGATCACCAGGAGTACCAGAACCACCAGCAACACCAGGAGCACCAGGATCACCCGGAGCACCAGAACCACCCGGAGCACCAGGATCACCCGGAGCACCAGAACCACCCGGAGCACCAGCAACACAAGAAACACCAGGAGCACCAGAACCACCAGGAGCTGCTGAGTGATGACATATCTAAACAAAGGTAGGACGATGTTTGTGTGCTTACTAGATTTCATCATTTTGACTACACAGCTGGAACTTACTGTAAAACTGGATTCAACAATGAATCAATGCAATCACTATTACTACCCTGTAAACTGCCTGCTGATCTGAAGTGCAGGACTTTCCTCAGCACTTTAGAGCAAAAGCCGTTGAGGAAAGCTTCGGGGACTCCCACTGTTTAACACAAAAAGGCTGTGATCACAGGAACAGCTGCCTCTTCATCCCTTCTCCCTGCTTTGTGCTGACTATTTTAACCGGACTCCACAGGCCTGCTCAGATGTACCCACACCATAGTTCCTGTTTTACACAGACCCCATCAATTCTTAAAAAACTCAAACTAAGGAAACTCTCCAGTTTCCTGAAAAGAAAATACCTAAAAAAAACATGTGTTTTGTACATTTGTAAGAGAAATTATTAAGGTGCAGAGAAGGCGAGGAGAGAAGGCAAACTAAATGAATCCTCATACAAATGAGTCAGAATCTGTCTCATTAGCACCAGCGGCACATTTCTCAGTAGAAATCCTACAACAGCTTTTCAAATCAATCATCAGACAGCAGAAGAAGCCGAGCTGCAGTCGGAACATCCTCCATCTGATAGATACACCTACAGCTGCCCTTGAATCATGAAGCAATGGATGTCTGTGCAGCTCTCCACCTCTGAGGAAGAAACCACAAAGCACTTCTTCAAAATAACGTTCACATTACCTACAACCACAGGGGTCCAGCGCCTGCAGGCAGGTAGCAAAGCCTCAGCGTGCTCTCATAGTAGACGGTGTCAACAGTGTTCAGACTTCAATGCAGCCACAACCAGATAAAAGCAGGAACTATTCACCACTGCAAACATCCCTCAGAAAGCACCGCAGCCGGGTGAAACAAGCATTTATAATATCATTCATATCAATCCCACACGGCAAATATCCAGATAATAACTGAGGGACAGCTCAACATTCTCTCCTCTCCATCACTTCATCAACAAGGGCAATTAAAACCGGAACGACCTGACAGACCTGCTGAGGAGCCTGCCTCCCATTACCAATTAGAGCTGTTTAAATAAGATGAATAGACACGGCCGTTACTGAATATCAAGTAACAGAGGTGGTCTTTGTCAGAGCAGACCATCCTGCAGCATCTCTCTGGACCATTGTGTGTTTGGCAGTTTCATTAAATTCCTCTGACATCCCGACATCATCACAGCAGCACTCTGAGAGGCTTTTTATATGAAAGTCAAGTCAGATCCTGAGAAGTTGACATTTGGAAGGAAAGTTTTCATCAAAGCACAGAGATGTTCAGATGCCTGACTGCAAGAGGGAAGTAAAACTATAAAAAACTTTTCAAAAGGCCAGACACACAGGGTTTAATAACATTCATTTGAAAAATTAGGGCTAATGTTTCCTTCTGTATTAATAGACGAGTCGTCAATAGAGCATTTAAGCAAACATTTAACCAAAGAGGCACGAGCTCCGTCAGACTGAGGTTTCAGTTTGTTTCTCCTCTGCAGATCTCAGCCACACAGCAGCTCTCCACCTGCTTACACATGCTGTTTTTAACGAGCTGACTCTTGGTGACGTCTACATCCTGTGAGCGTGCAGGTTATGTGACATTAATCAAAACAATCAACCACAACAAAACCTTCTACATCCTCGTCTGAGCTCAGGGCCTAGGCGTCATTCCAATGATGATCTCACAGTGGCGACAAGCCTTCAGAGTACAGCATGAGTTTTCATTTGGTACATTTTCAGCCTCGATTGTTCAGTCTCACTGACATACAAAGTGCCGACTGAGCTCCTCAATCTTTTAACTTGTGATATTTTCCTCCATGTTTGCAGTCGGGAAGCATTAAATATATTTTTCCTTCCGTGTCTGAAGCTCTCTGAAGATGTGACTAAGCAATTAAACACAGGAGGGACTCATGTCTCACAGTTTAACACTTCACATGCATAACGTGGTCCAGTGTCTGTTCCATGTGCTTCTACATCTACCAGCACTATTACAAGAGGTTTCCCCAAGCATTACAGACCAACATAACACATCCTCATGTAGAGGTCAAAGGTCAATAATTACATCATGTACTTCTTTACGTGTCACACAGATCATCTTCGACTCTTCATGTTTCAAAAACAATTCTCAAATCAAGACTAAGACTACCACATTAAAGTACTAGCATGGCTAATAAATATGTTCACTAGGAAAGTATGAACTAAAAAACAGCAGATGACATGAAATGTAAAGTATGTAATAGACTTGATCTGTGTGGTGTAAGCAGCATAAACACATTCAAGTGAGGGCAAAAAAAAAAACGTGGGGAAACCACCACATCTAATCTACACCTAGGTGTCGCTCCAACGATGATCTTGCTTCGCTGGATCCCCGATGCTCCTCTTAGGTTATGGGGCAGTGTTGGGCGTACACCCCCCGGGCGATTCTTTTGTTCTGGTCAGCTAGCAGCCGACAGTTTTCACATCCAGGTCAGATCTGTGGCCCTCGGCCATGCGACGGAACTGTGAGACCGTCATCAGGCCCGACCCTCCAAGCAGCAATCCTGGAGGTTATGATGGACCTGAAGACAGAAAACAAACCGCCAGCAAAGATTCTATAATGATCACAAACAGCGAATTGACTCCTCCTTTAAGGACCTGCATCAAAGAAAGTTGTTATATCAGGGGAAGTAAATAAAAGGTTAGAGTCAGAGTCAACAGCTTCCTCTACACTTTAAGAGTTAAAACACTATCCGCTTCCTGGCTGGAAACAGCTTCTGTGAAAACAAACTGATGTGTTAATCACATACCTCACATCACCAAGTTTCATTTCTGGATTAGTCCTGGATTAGTCCTGGAGACCCACATGGATGATACACAGCTGTTACCAACACTTGTCTCAGTCCACAGATCAAGACCCTTTGAATCAGCATTATCAGTAGCTGCATGGTCGACTCATGAGGATCGGGACCATTGGGGTCAAAGGTCAACATTTACCCAACTCATTCCAGTACTCTGACCAATCAAACATCCAAATCCTTTCAGCACACCTTTGTGTCACTGATCACCTGATGACAGCAGCCATCACACTGTCATACCATGGGCAGATCTCCATGGTTCCTGGGATTTAAAAAGCTATTTGAAAACATTACACAGCATGTCCAACTCCACCATTAATCATTTTCAGACACAGGCCCTTTCATTGACAACCACTTAGTCTTTTCAACCACTTCACCATTAAACACTTGCTTAATAAACCCATATTTTACCAACACTGATTTTCAATAACCACTTGTTTGTATTTTCAACCAATTCACCATTTTGTTTTGAGAGAGAAGAGGGAGACAGGACAGAGAGGAGAAGAGAGAAATAAACATGACAGGCTGTTGATGTCGAGCTGAAGGTTAGTGTTACCTGCTGGTGAGGTGTGTTATATAGTAAAACATGCAGAAGCTTTCTTGAATTTCTGGTCTTATTAAATTTCTCAAACATTCTGCAACCTGTCTAAAGTTTCACTGCATGTTAATCAGTTGCTGTGCATTACTGTTACTCACTGTGATGACAGCCGTCACTCACACCAGTCGGAGCGTCCTCGTCTCTTCAACGACAGTCAGCAGCTTGCAACACTACATACATTGTTATGCCATAATGTGTGCATACAAACCTGGGTGGCCATCTGAAGCTGGTAGCTCCACTCACACCTCCACAGGATGACAACGATCAAGACCTGATACCAACGGCGAGAAGCTTCTAATTCTGGCGTTTACGTCCCCTCACTCTGTTATTTGAGTCTTGTAAACTATTCTTTGTGTCTCAGAGTCGACTTGCTTGCAGTATCATGTCATTTCTGGGTCCTTCTAGTCTATACACAACACACACGGGTCAAAGTGGCTCTAAAGGTACAGTAACTTAACAAAGCTGTACAGAGTACAACAAACGTTACTTTAAGAATTTAAGGTGGCGAGTGTAATTCAAGTGTATCCTACAGTACATCTACAACAGCACCACCCTGAATTGTTAGATCACACAATATCACACAATATCACACTTTAGAGAACACACCAAGTGTCCCACACAGACCCACAAAGAGCAGAGAAGCAACAAGAAAGAAGTGGATCTCAGACACCGAAACACACAGAGACAGAAAGTTGAGGCTCTTAGTTTCTAAGACATCAGTTCTTTCACAGGTCTGGTGATACTGACCTGAATTGTCATTTTGTATGAAGGTTCCAGAATGATTAGAAACATGGTAAAACGTGCATGTTCATTAAAAAAATGAATTAAAAGTTGGGAGAAAAGGTTGAGATGCAGGTTTCTCTGGGAGGAGAACATATTGCATCAACACCGATCCAAACTGACGTGTAATGATAACAGAAACTACTTACTGTTCGGAGATCTTTGATCTTCAGCCAACAGGCCACACTGCATGGAAGGAAGCAGGAAAACAAAACCTCCAAACAGCTGTTCGTAACAATCATCCTGTACTATACATTATCTTAATGTTTTCTACAGTCACTCTTACATTTAACAAACTTGATTACACTCATGAAGTTTCACTAATGTTCACAAAGTTCTAATTCATTCAAACATTACATCAAGTAGCTGAGACATTGAACTTAAACACAAATCCAGCAGCAACCTATGACATGTAAGTATTTCTATTGAAGTCAATCAGCTGGTGAAACGGGCTCAGAGGCTGCACTCTGCAGATGACCGTCCTCCGTGTCAGCATGCATGTTGGAGAACCAGCTCACCTGCAACAAAGAACGATGAAGAAGCCGTTAGTAAAAGCAGACTCACCCAAACTGACTGCGGTGGTAGAGGTTAAAGGTCGTACCCTGATGAAGCACTGCAGCAGCTCGAGCAGGTCTCTGAGCTGTGGAGGCTGAACGTGCTGGTCTGAGCCTGAGAAACACAGAAAATGGAGAGGAAGACAAACATTAGGTTTATCAGGCTAGCCTGTGTGTTAGGTAATTTAGCTAATGTTAGCTTACTCACCAGTCAATGCTTCAGCCTCTGGGTGAGTAACAGCATCAAGACTCCAGCAGAGCAGAGACATCAGACAAAACATGCACACGTTACCAGTCATGTTAAACTGAAGTTAAACCATCAAGAAATGTTCAGTTTCACATCATTCACTAACCTGCACAGCCATCTTTTCTTCATGCCTTCATCGACACTCAAAATGATGTGTGGATGTTTGAAATTAAAATGCCGCGTCAAATTAAATTCATCATTTGAAATTCGTAAATAAGAAATTTGTCAATCCCTCTTAAAAATTCGTCACAAAATCACAGACAAACAGCACAGTAGCAGTCACGCTGGCCGACACAGCAGCCTAGGAATAAAAACTTGGTCTTACCTTGTGTAGATTTCCCTAGGAGGAATACAGGTTTATAGTCACAGCGCTGTGTGTGAGTGGATGTGTGCAAAGGTCTGTAAGGGGGGGGTTCTTGTGCAGCTATCAATGACAACCAATTTGGGTAGTTTGGTTTTCATAGAAGTTTAAACTACACAACATGGCGCTCTCAAAGATAGCTTCACAAGGTGTTCGTGTGAGAGTGAGCAGGACAAGCGAGGAAACAAAGTCAGAAACAGGCAGAGGCCCTGACAGAGGGGGCAGCAGAGACCAGAGGCCCTGACAGAGGGGGCAGCAGAGACCAGAGGCCCTGACAGAGGGGGCAGCAGAGACCAGAGGCCCTGACAGAGGGGGCAGCAGAGACCAGAGGCCCTGACAGAGGGGGCAGCAGAGACCAGAGGCCCCGAGACTGAGGACCAGAGAGAGACCAGAGGCCCACTTCAATAAGGAGGTTCAGCACACTGCACTCAGGTGGGCTCAGAAGGATTTAATTATTCTTTAAAACAGCACAGGTCGATCGTTTCAGGCTCGGCATACTCAGTTTCCACTACACCTGCTTTGTGAAATGGGCCCCTGGTAAGAGATTAACATGTTAATGACCAACATTTGACCTTTAAGACACCGATGACCTGAACTACATCGGGGTTTAAAGTAAGCAGTGCACATGTGGGCGCGCATGACGAAGGATACGTAGTGAAC
Source organism: Parambassis ranga (assembly GCF_900634625.1). Classification (NCBI taxonomy): domain Eukaryota; kingdom Metazoa; phylum Chordata; class Actinopteri; family Ambassidae; genus Parambassis; species Parambassis ranga. Next base: position 17,065,064 of record NC_041043.1, read on the forward strand.
ACGGGTGATCGGAGGTCGTTTGGTTGAGAGCAGCACATTTAGTTTTTGATTGATTCATGGCGTGGGGCAGCCATATTAACCCCCCCAGCACCAGGAACGCACATGACACTCACCTTCTGTGGATTCATTACCTCCTCGCGCAAGCTTCATGGACGGACTAAAGGACTATCACAACGGGAGAGGGTGAGGAAGAGAGAGGGATAGAGGCGAAAGGCACACGGGCCAAAGAGCACAGCTATGGCGTGGCAGCCATAAACACAAGAAGTTACTTACTGGTTGAAGATGAGCGTGCGCCTACACTTGACCCTAGTCGACGCAGTTACCGGTGACCACACTGGACTGATGGATGAAGGCAGGTCTCCACACGGCGCTCCTCCTCTTCAGGTCACTAAAATAAACGCCCGCTCAAATGACTTAAAACTGCTAAATATTAAACGGCAGTAGACGCAAAGGGTTAACAACGTAGTATTCAAATTACTACCAGCTGAGCAAAAATATACATGAAGGAATTGACACATTTGTGGATGACTTTATTTACATTTTCAAAAAACAATCAAGATAAAGAGTTAGAGAAAAAGGTGGTGAAAATAAAAGGTCTGACACAGCGGCCAAGGAAAACCAAGAGTTAAACAACAGAAACACCCGTCTTACTGTGTGTTGATCTGTTTGCTTGAAGGTCAGACTAAAAAAAAACAAAAAAAACAAAACGATCAAGCACCACAGAAGATCATGGCAACCAGATGAGATTAATCTTCCCATGCAGAACAATAATATGTGGATATGAACGACGAGGACTTCATGAAGCATGTTACTGATGTTCAGCTGCTGTTAGTTTATGTTTGCTTCAAGTTTAACTAGACAGACACTTGTCATTAGCCTAAAACAACCACATTAGATTACCATTAGCGGCTAACTACAGCTCCACTAACCTTTATGTGCGAGCTGCAGCTTCCGTTTGGACCGACTCATTCTGCCGTGTCCAAGCGTCCCACACAGCGCGGAGCTCCGGCGCCTCATCACCCCCCCTCAGCTGTGGTAGAGAAACGCTCGTTAAGGTGTGTGAAGCTCGTGGAAACAAAGACGTCTTCATACTAGTTAAATGTCAAACGTCAGAGAGACTTACTGTGAACATAAGAGGCGCTGCCAGCTCCGCTCTGACGAGCCACTAATGTGCCAACTGTGAGCACATTTTAATGGCTTGAACTGAAACTCCTGCACCGACGGAGCGCACAGCTCCTGTGAGGGAGAAGCACAGATTTAAACCTTTAAACTTTCAAGGTTTTGTAAATTATGAATGATCAAAATGGAAAAAAGAGACATTTCTGTAATGATTTAGACATGACCTAATGAAACTCCCTTTAAGGCACCTTCAAATATCTGAAGACTGCCTTTTACAGACGCTACAGTTTTGTAATTAGGACCCCGTTCGCTCTGTAATTGAACCCATCAGTGTTTCTACAACATTACAGGTTTCACAAATTAAAAACCTGTATAGCATAATCTAGCACAACGTTCAGTTATTTATGATTTGGACCTGGTCTAGTTGAGTACATCACTTTAAAATGTAGCATTATAAACTTAAGCTGTGCTGAGGCCTTACTTAAAATGTTCTTTTACAGCAGTAAGAAGATGAGGAAGAAGAACAAACAGTATCAGTCACTTAGAAACCGACTTATGCCTTAGCTGGTGACTTTAACTTTAATGTTGTGGCTTAAATCTTAATTTCTGTCATTGCCAAACATTAATTTTTAACCACAAACAGCAGAACGATGTGTGAACACTGTGGGCGCTCAGCTGCTGCTGCTGTGCACAGCTTCACTCCAATGTATTCAGCCTGAAGTCCAACTTTCCAACTTCACTAACACACAGCATCATATAACCGCACAGCGCTCAGACACACACACACAATTAGCCTAACAAGCTAACACACCTGACATCCATTAGCAAAGCTGATTAGCATAGATTAGCATTGCTGTGTACACCACAGCTTCACCTGGTTTCATGTATGCTAGCTTTAAGCTCAAATTTGCCAACTTTAAAACACAACATCATATAACAAAACACACACACACACACACACACACACACACAATTAGCCTAACAAGCTAACACACCTGACAACCATTAGCAAAGCTGATTAGCATAGATTAGCATTGCTGTGCACACCACAGCTTCACTGCGTCTAATTAATGCTAGCTTTAAGCTCAATTTGCCAACTTAATTAAAACCCAGCGTCATATGACGTATAAACGGCAGAAACGGACCAATATTTATGACGCACGGTTTAGACTAGCCTAACAAGCTAACACACCTGACAACAATTAAGCAACGTGGGTTCGCATTAGCGGCTAACGTAGCTAACAACCAAGGCATCACTAACCTGTAAGTGAGAGTTCCAGCTTCCCTTTGAGTTTGGACCGAGCCATTCTGTCCAAACGTCCCCCACACACACACCGCGGAGCTCCCGCGTCTCATGTCCTCACCTGCGGCAGAGACAAACGCGCCAAACATTTGTGAAGCTGGTGGAAACCCAAACTTCTCCGTCCCAGGTAAACGTCAAACAAACGGAGAGACTCACTGTGAAACAGCCGAGACGCTGCTGGCTCCACAACCCACCTGTGAGCCGGACTGAAACAGCGCCTGTCCGCGGCGGAGCGGCGAAGCTCATGCTAATTACTTATTAGCATCAAATTGGCAAACGAACGTGAGCGACGTGATGACGTCACCAGCGTGCGTATCATTACGGACGACTTCCGGGAACTGAAAATAGAACAGGGAAATAAATCTAGATCCCACCATCAACGGAGACATGAGCAGGAATAAATAAATATATAAAAATATTTTATATATTATAATTCAAAATACACACATTTATATATATATATATGTACTTTAAAAAATCATTTTCATGACAATATTGTATCAAAGATGTGTTTATGTTTGGTTTATTATTCTATTCAAATGTTTACTAAAATACAGATTTACAGGTTCTGTAGGGTCCTAAGAGGATAAAGACAGATACTAGTTAACTATTAACCAGTGAGCAACAGATGATCAATGTCTCAGACTCCCTCTCTGAAGGAATGGTCTGCAATTTAGGTCAATGTATGCCCAGAGAAACACAAGAGGAGCTGTGAGAAGGAAATTTAATAAGACATTATCTGCGACGAGAGAGAAAGAGGGGCAGAACAAGCAGCGCAGAAGAGATGAAAATCATTATTTAAAGTGTCAGATTATCCTGTCAGGGAAGGTACCATTACACCGATTACAATCAGACACTCTGGGTTTAACACTTTGTACAGGATTCAACAAAAAGCCCTTTATTCTCTCACTGCCACAAGTCACACAACAGTTTGGTGAAAGTGTCGGCTGCATTAATATTCAGTGTCAAAGTCGTCCTCATCATCTCAGAGCGGCTCTGCTTCAATTTATGCAGCGTTAGAAAGAAGCGCCGGGGCGTTTTTAACTGGGACAGCGGGACCCACAGAGCGATGCTTCAGGAGGCGTGCAGCTCCTGCAGACCTGTGCTGCAGACCGGAGGTGATGCACGGCCGCACAGCAGCAAAGACACAGGAGGACAGATCAGGAGCAAACTATCTTTAGGACAGGAGCAGTGTGTTGTCCCCGTCACCTTGTCCCCTTTTTTCTTTATCAGCCACAGAGGTGTCTCTGATCAGACGGCTCGCTCTGTCGACACCAGCACGGACCAGAACCAGCAACCTCTGTCTCCTGTGCAGAAAAAGAATGAAAGAAAGAAAATAAATCCCATGTGAGAGGCTGACAGAGCGCTGACCGTGATGAAGGCAGACCTGCTGCACCGCTCTGGGCTGTTAGATCAGTAAACACACTGCTACCTGATGAAAGACAAGATTTAATTACAATAGAATCCACAGCGGTGAGCAGGGAAACCAATAACTTCACATGATTAGTCTGCAAATGAGACTGGATGACAGGAGGGTGCAGCTCTGTTAAACTGCCTCCACCTGGAGGAGACGTACAGCTTCCCTGACCTGCAACAAAACAACAACACAGTCGATCAGTCTGCAGCTCTGAATACAAATCAGAGCATCACTTATTTGTCTGAGTCCCTCACAGACGTCACTGTGACACCAGGATGAAGGTGAGTGTGTCTGCAGCGGGTCCTCGCTGCTCCAGCTTTAGTGGCTTTCCTCGGTGTCTCCTGCAGCCTTAACCGCTCTTTAAACTTGCAAAAGAACAACACTGCATAATTCAGAGCAGACACAAAGAGTAGTGTGTGATATGCTGCTGCCTGACATCCTGATAGACCAATTGATGCCATCACAGCTCGAGAGACGTTCGCCGGCATCCTCTCAGAGCCAGAAATACGGTCATCTTTATTCAGGTGCTCTTACATAACTTCAGGACTTACATAAAGCAGAGAGGAGCTGCAGCTCCGGACTCAGCTGGGCTTCATTCCACTCCGCTAATCAGAGGCTGATTCTCACCTGGAGCAGCAGGTGAGCGCTGTTAGCGGCGAGGGACGGAGAGTCGAGAGCCACTCGGCCTCAGCTGACCTGGGGAAGATGTCCAGCGTGGTCGCTGTGGAGGGAAACGTGGAGGAAAGCAGCGTCTGTACGGGGTTAATATTTCACAATAATGTCTGAGCAGGGTTCAGGTTCAACATGTTCAAACCTGTCGGCCATTTTCTTGGCTACCATGGTAACGAGCCACACAAGATGCACTTATTCACACAACCACAGGAGGGCGCACAGCTTGGTACGCGCGCTGCCATCGTCCTGGCAGTGAGTCGGTCCGCCTGACTCCAGACTGTACACATGTTTACTCCAGAGTTCCTGCAGAGCAAACAGGCTCCTAAGTTCAACTTGTCCATGGAGGAACTGTTTCCTGCCTCCTCCTCTGCTGGGTGCATCACAACCAAAGCTCATTCAGCTGCTGTGGGGAGGTTTTTCTGCCTGGATGGCCTCTGAATTCTCTCCTCCAGCAGCCTTTCCTGAGGCAGCAGGAAGAACTTCCTCAAACTGTGGTGAAAGTCGAGGAAGTCGTCCACAGCGGCGGGGAAAGTGGGCTGAAATGGGGCCGGAGGTTACGTCTACATTTACCTCCTGCTCCTCACCCGGCGGAGCTGCCATTTGTCTCTTTGACAGGTTTAAAGTGTAAGAGATGGATCACAGCGAGCTCAGCTGCTCCCCACAGATCAGCAGGAAGACACTCATTAACTCCTGGATTTAAGAAAACACACAGACCGCCTGCTTACTGAGGCGTTAATGATCCAAAGAACAGCAGAGTCGGTGTGTCAGCACCACGCCAGAAGCTGTCAAAGTGCCACGGTCTTCATAAAAACATACATATTTAGCTCCAGGGCTGAAAAAAGAAGCTGCAGTTCCCTCGGTGTCCACTAGAGGCTGGCACCAAAAGTGAGTCAATCCTCATAGACCTGCATGTTAAAATGTCCAGTGTTTACAGCCGGGTACAAGAACTGTTTTGGTCTCTATTCTTATTTTTATCATTTTTATTTAAATTGTTCATTTTAGTAAGAAGCTGCTCGTCAGAAGATGACATCAGAAAATGTATTTATTCACTGCTCGAGCAGCATCTTTCTGCATGTTTCCTCCGTCCTCCTCCATAAGGTTCAGATCTGCTGTCATGTAAATGTAGACCAAGCTGAGTAAAGTATCAAACGTGCATTCAGACATAAAACAGCAGGACAGCTCTGCGAGCTGGCGTCTTATGAGGGTGCAGTATGTGTACTATATAGCGGGCTAACCCAGTTTGCAGGGGCATCAGTCATTGGTGGACAGAGGAGGGCTCTCAGCCGCACAGAGGACCGAACCCAGAGACAGAGCTGCCAATGACAGCGTGACCCAGTTCAGACTTAAAAACAGACTTCCTCTCAAAGACGGCGCCACTTCACAGCTTTCATTCATCTCTGTTTAAGAAGAAGAAGAAGAAAGGGTGCCCAAAGAGAGGTCTGGGACCCCCCAAGGGGTCGCTGATGGAGTCCTGCAGGGCCCGCAGCTTAAACAGATTTCAGCCGTTTCACATTTTCTGGGAAATAATCTGCAGCAGCAGCGTGTGTCTGTCTGTCTGAACTCCAGTGAGCCTGCAGAGATTCTGCTCCACATGTAACCACGGATCTCTTCTGACGGGCTGCTGGTCCTCAGTCAGCCCTGCACACCCTCACCTTTAAAGAACGGGCCACAGCCTCCGCCCACCTTCAGTCCTGCAGCGGTGCAGCATACAGATCCGGGTCTTCCAGAAAGCTTTCACAGCAGCCATGACGCCAAAATGACACCACCGAGCTCCTCCTCCATCTTAGTGAAGAGGTGTCAGGTGATATATATATATATATATATATGTAGGAAGGTTCTCCTTATGAGCCGCGTCCTCCTCAAGGTCTCTTCCTGTTAAAGGGAGTTTTTCCCGACACTGTTGGTCTTAAGGGGGTTCAGGCTCTGGGTCTCTGTGAAGTTCAGCTCTGACTGTTAAAGGTGCAGTATGAATAAAATAAAGCTGAACTGAACCCGTGGGGCTGAAGGTGGGGGTGGGGGGAGGGGGGCCCCACAGGACTCAGGGTTTGTGGGAGGGGTGGTTTGTCTCCAGTCTCGGCTGCAGTGGACAGAAAAAAACAACAAAAACAGGAAATGCTACGTTTTCCAGAACTGAATAATGACCTTACATTACGTTGTCCTGGTGACCACATCCTTCCTGTCTCCTCCCTGCCTCCTCCCTGCCTCCTGCCTCCTCCCTGCCTCCTCCCTGCCTCCTTCCTGCCTCCTCCCTGCCTCCTTCCTGCCTCCTTCCTGCCTCCTTCCTGTCTCCTTCCTTCCTCCTCCCTGCCTCCTTCCTGCCTCCTCCCTGCCTCCTTCCTTCCTCCTCCCTGCCTCCCTGCTTCCTTCCTGTCTCCTTCCTGCCTCCTTCCTGTCTCCTTCCTTCCTCCTCCCTGCCTCCTCCCTGCCTCCTTCCTGCCTCCTCCCTGCCTCCTTCCTGTCTCCTCCCTGCCTCCTCCCTGCCTCCTGCCTCCTCCCTGCCTCCTCCCTGCCTCCTTCCTGCCTCCTTCCTGCCTCCTCCCTGCCTCCTCCCTGCCTCCTCCCTGCCTCCTTCCTGCCTCCTCCCTGCCTCCCTGCCTCCTTCCTGTCTCCTTCCTGCCTCCTTCCTGTCTCCTTCCTTCCTCCTCCCTGCCTCCTTCCTGCCTCCTCCCTGCCTCCTTCCTTCCTCCTCCCTGCCTCCCTGCTTCCTTCCTGTCTCCTTCCTGCCTCCTTCCTGTCTCCTTCCTTCCTCCTCCCTGCCTCCTTCCTGCCTCCTCCCTGCCTCCTTCCTTCCTCCTCCCTGCCTCCCTGCCTCCTTCCTGCCTCCTCCCTGCCTCCCTGCCTCCTTCCTGCCTCCTCCCTGCCTCCTTCCTTCCTGCCTCGCTGCCTCCTTCCTGCCTCCTTCCTGCCTCCTCCCTGCCTCCTTCCTTCCTCCTTCCTGCCTCCTCCCTGTCTCCTCCCTGCCTCCTTCCTGCCTCCTTCCTGCCTCCTCCCTGCCTCCTTCCTGCCTCCTCCCTGCCTCCTTCCTGCCTCCTTCCTGCCTCCCTGCCTCCTTCCTGCCTCCTCCCTGCCTCCTTCCTGCCTCCTTCCTGTCTCCTCCCTGCCTCCTTCCTGCCTCCTTCCTGCCCCCTTCCTGCCTCCTTCCTGCCTCCTTCCTGCCTCCTCCCTGCCTCCTTCCTTCCTCCTTCCTGCCTCCTCCCTGTCTCCTCCCTGCCTCCTTCCTGCCTCCTTCCTGCCTCCTTCCTGCCTCCCTGCCTCCTTCCTGCCTCCTTCCTGTCTCCTTCCTTCCTCCTCCCTGCCTCCTTCCTGCCTCCTCCCTGCCTCCTTCCTTCCTCCTCCCTGCCTCCTTCCTTCCTCCTCCCTGCCTCCTTCCTGCCTCCTTCCTTCCTCCTCCCTGCCTCCTTCCTGCCTCCTCCCTGCCTCCTTCCTGCCTCCTTCCTTCCTCCTCCCTGCCTCCTTCCTGCCTCCTTCCTGTCTCCTCCCTGCCTCCTTCCTGCCTCCTTCCTGCCCCCTTCCTGCCTCCTCCCTGCCTCCTTCCTGCCTCCTCCCTGTCTCCTCCCTGCCTCCTTCCTGCCTCCTCCCTGCCTCCTTCCTCCTCCTCCCTGCCTCCTTCCTGCCTCCTCCCTGCCTCCTTCCTGCCTCCTCCCTGCCTCCTTCCTGCCTCCTCCCTGCCTCCTTCCTGCCTCCCTGCCTCCTTCCTGCCTCCTCCCTGCCTCCTTCCTTCCTCCTCCCTGCCTCCTTCCTGCCTCCTCCCTGCCTCCTTCCTGTCTCCTTCCTTCCTCCTCCCTGCCTCCTTCCTGCCTCCTCCCTGCCTCCTTCCTTCCTCCTCCCTGCCTCCTTCCTTCCTCCTCCCTGCCTCCTTCTCCTTCCTTCCTCCTCCCTGCCTCCTTCCTGCCTCCTCCCTGCCTCCTTCCTTCCTCCTCCCTGCCTCCTTCCTTCCTCCTCCCTGCCTCCTTCCTGCCTCCTCCCTGCCTCCTTCCTTCCTTCCTCCTCCCTGCCTCCTCCCTGCCTCCTTCCTGCCCCCTTCCTGCCTCCTCCCTGCCTCCTTCCTGCCTCCCTGCCTCCTTCCTTCCTTCCTCCTCCCTGCCTCCTCCCTGCCTCCTTCCTGCCTCCTTCCTGCCTCCTCCCTGCCTCCTTCCTTCCTCCTCCCTGCCTCCTTCCTGCCTCCTCCCTGCCTCCTTCCTGTCTCCTTCCTTCCTGTAGGCAGCACAAACAACACACCGCTAAGTGCATCACACAGGGAGAAGGACACACAACACAGACGAGCTGGGAGCAGCCATCATTAGCTGCACCTGCGTATCAAACTACTGTCAGAGAAGTCATTACTATTCACTGACGGTTAAATCCAGGCTGATGTTCTCTTTTAATTCTCTCCTCAGTCTAATGCTTATTTACACGCCGAGCGGCGCTTTGCAGGAATAATTAAGAATAAGAGGCGATTTACCTGCCGAGGAATCCAGAGCTGAGAAATGTAATACCTGCACAGCTGGCCGCCTCTAAGCCTGATCTGACACGCCAGCTAAAGGAGGAAGCAGGAGGAGGCTGAACACAGCAGCGCCTCAGCCACTGGTCCCACACAGCAAAGAAGGGTCCACTCTGCAGCACCTGATCCCTGCTGCAGCCTCCATCGTGCTGCATCAGTCCACGCATTCACATTCTTATAGAACAACCGTGTACACCACCGTGTAGGAGCATTAAAACCATCATGGTCATCACTCCACGTATAAGAGGAAGAATAAGATGGAGACAGCTGCAGCACTTCAACAAACTACAGGACCACGTCGCTCCAAGCACAGCCGGCTGGAGGCGTCCGCCGTCTGCCATGTGTGTTTCTGTTCCAGGCTGGAAGACAAAGAATCTCTGAGTTCACATTACAGAGCTCTGTTTCACTGTAATCACAGCTCACCATGAATGTAAGTGTGGAAAATGTCATTTAAAGAGCTGAATGAATGAAGGTCTGTTCCCTGAGGCACACCTTCACACGCTGCTCGGTCTGTCCCCGCCTCTCCCTCTCCCTCTCTTCTACCCGACTATCTAATAAAACTGCCGTAAAATAGATTTGGGCAACATCCCGGAGCAGTGAACTGCGGCCTGCTTTTATAATTGAATTATTAAACTAAGCTCTGAAATGTGCAACTTACCCCAAATATTTCCCCGAGCTGTGACGACGGTTTGAATAAATCCTATTATCAGATAACTGAGGAGTGTTTGGTGAGGAGCAGGTAGAGGCCATTAACACACACACACAGACACACACACACAGACACACACACAGACACACAGAGACACACACAGAGACACACACAGACACACACACACAGACACACACACAGACACACAGAGACACACACACAGACACACACAGACACACACACACAGACACACACAGACACACACACAGACACACACACACACAGAGACACACACAGACACACACAGACACACAGACACACACACAGACACACACACTCACACACAGAGACACACACACAGACACACACACACAGACACACACACAGACACACACACAGACACACTCACACACACACACCCTGCAGTGTGAGGAGCAGGTCCTGCTTATGGACCACCTCTGCTGACCTGGTCCAGTTTCAGCCTGACTCAGTTCTTGGACCTTGGTGCTGGACGTACAGCAGTCGTTCTGTTCTGCTGGTACCAGAGGAGACGTTGCTCTTCACTTTGTCTCTAACGTCATCTCGTCGGGGTCATGTGACTTTTAATGCTGTGACAAACTGTTTTTAAACATGACCTGAGGATCCACTGTGCTGCCTCTGCCCCCCACCTCCCAACCGGACCTCCCTGTGCGTTCATCCTCAGGTGAACAGTGCATCACAGGAAAAGGTCTCTATGAAAGCTGTGCATTAACAGAAGCTCTGCAGTTTGTCACAGAGCGCCCAGAGGGGACGCTCGGATCAATGATGCTCACGAGGAAAGTCTGTGCGAGTGGACTGAGCTCCCACAGACGGTGACAGAGGAGGCACAACAGGCTTTTCTCTCATTTCTACATGCAGTGTATCCCCTAGGCAACGGGTGGTCTGCAGAGCGACGTGATGCATGACAATGATGCTTCGCAAATTCAGCCCGGTGCGCCGCCGCTCTGCTCTGAGTCTGCACTGAGGTCAGCAGCGGGTCAGTTTACAGCAGCAGCTCCTGATCAGACCGTACGGGAGGACATGATGACTTCATCAGCGGGGCGGCGTGCTGGAGTTTCAGGTGCGTGAGCAGGTGGGGGGCAGGGATGGCAGGGGAAGTTCCTTGATTGGGTTCCTTTCTTTCTGTTAGCCTCGAAGCCTCTGGATCTGGACCCTGCTGGGTGGAGGCTGAGCGTGCTGGAGCTGACCATGCAGAGGACTCCCCATAGGAGGAGACTCCACCTTCCTCCATCTGTGTGTTTTTATCACCCTGGTGGTCTAAAGGTTCCGGTCCAGCGGGGCAGAAACACCATGAGCAGCTGTGTCACCTCACAACGTCGCTGTAACAGAGGCGATGAGGGTGCGACCCTGACCGTGGACGAGCCCCACAGACACACAGCGCTGCAGAGAGGCGGTCAAACAATTAGCACGCTCACATCATCGACTGACACATTAATTATTCCTGCTGCCGCTTTCACAGTCGACTCTCCAACAGACACAACACTAAGCTCTGACTGATGTGCAGTTACCGAACCCGTCGTTAATGAAGCCAGAGGACACTGTTAAATACAGTAACGCAGCGCGTCAGCTGTGGACAGCACACGTGTCACACAAAGAAGACGATGACCACAGTGTGTTGTTGCTTCAATACAAACACAAAGCTTCAGTCCTTCATAGAAGAAAGCAGGATATAATCATATTTATGTTTATTTATACAGAGAATTATACATTTACAATAATTAAAGACCATCACAGACTGCAGTGCCTCCAGTGTCCACTAGAGGCTGCTCCAACAGTGAGTCCATAAAGACCTCCTTTTGGAATCCAAACATGTCCAAACGGTCACACATCACTGACAGTAGCTAGCATTAGCTCTGACAGTGACTGCCGAGCTAAAAGTGACACAGGGAGGACTTCCACACCAAACAACCCAGTGAGCCAGTGTCAAAGCTGCAGTTCCTCCAGTGTCCACCAGAGGCTGGTGTCCAACTTTACAGCACAAATAAACAAACAAACATATTTACAGCCAGCTTAAACCTTCGGAAGCCCTTTGGGCTCGTCCATGTTTCGTCCTGTTTGTGACTGAACGGACAGAGTTCACGGTGCTGTGCGCCCTCCTGTGGCTGTGTGAATAAGTGCACATAAAATCTGCTGGTTGGGGCGTGGCTTGTTACCACGGTAGCCAAAAAAACCTTCTGTAGGTCTGAAAAGGACCGAGCTGTAAACGCCTCCCTTTGACGTCACGGTGCGTTCAGGCGCAGCGTGTCCATCACAGTGAATCCAGCCCGACGACAGACAGAGGCTGCGGCAGAGACGACTCCGCCTGACTACTGATGACTGCAGGACCTCAGATTACCTCCCATCTGAATGCTCCACAGCTCCACCGTAAACTGCTGCATAATCTCAATGCAGGCCGTGTAATGGCCTTTCAAGGACGGCCGTTTACTTCCTGGAGATTTGCTGAAATGGCGGATGAAAGAACGTGAGTGTTTGTTCCTCTAAAATCCAGACTTTTCTCAAAGTCAGATTTATATAACACACAAGGACTCTATGTCTTCATCATGTGCCACAGGCTTCTGTAATTACTGCTGTGTGCAGTTTAAGGAAATGACGTCTGAAACACTCTGAATCTTAATGGGTCTGAACAAAAGAAGAACACAGTCCTGTAACGGACTGAAAGAGCCACTATAAACACATTAAAAGCAGCAAATGTCGCTGAAACCACGAGCCATTAAACAGACTGATGTTTGCTCCGGTCCTCTGAGGATCACGCTGCTGGAGGACGAGCACACTTCCCCATCAATCTGCATTTGTGTGTTTATTAATGAGGATTGATACGACCGGTTCAAACATCTTATAAATGGAGCTGAGGGGTAATTTCAGCAGGAACAGCGGAGCCTCAAATGAATCTGTTAATTTCTCTGTCAGGCTGAATCGCCTGAGACGGCCGGGCAGCTGCGGCGGAAAATCCAATCAGAGCGACAGCTAATGGAATCAATCTGAAGATCAGACGCAGGCTCCGCCCCCTCTCTGTGTGAGAAGGGATTAATATTCACACGTTACAGCAGAAGGACACAGCAACGAGCTGATGGGTCTGTAACGTCTGCGCGAAGTTTCAGCATCAGTGATGAGTTCAGCGGGGTCACAGTGAACGCTGAGGGAGCTCAGAAACCTTAGACCAGGTCATCGGGCAGCTCAGCACCCTGCTGCGGGTCAGGGTGGCGCAGAGTCTCATCACTGCCCGCCACAGATACATCAGCTGATGTCCTCCAGATTCATAGCAGCATGTTTAACATGGACACCGCGGAGTCCTCTGCTGGTGTTTATGCACAGAGAGGTTCACTGAGGACGCTGCAATTTACACCGAATCCATTAGTTGTGACTGACAGACTGAAAACATATGAGGGGGATCAAACTCTGACAGCACACACACACACACACACACACACACACACACACACACACACTGCGGTGTAATCTCTGTTATTTGCTGTGAATCCCTCTGACAGAGAGAAGCAGCAGGGACTCAAACGCACCATGAGTCCAGAGACAAGCGGCTGCTGCTGCACCACATCACACACGATGCCAGCAGGAGACGACCCGAACTCTAACCCTCACTGTGGAGGCTCCGCCTGCAGACCACAGAGCCCCGCCCACCTGCTGCATGCTGGGAGGACAGTGCAGCAGGCCCACCCACCTGTGGCAGCAGCAGCGTGTACGTGTCAAGCCTCCTGACTGTCTTAAGGCCAGGGACGGTTCAGGAAACAACGTGTCACGGTTCGGGCCGTGTGTTCTGTTCGGTTCAGAACATCCACACCAAGTCATGCAGGGAGACATTTTTCCCACCGACAGAGAACCCGGCGACTCTCTCACTAAATCTGAAGACTTTCCAAATCTTTTTTTGTCAAAAGTGACAAGCATCAAATATAGAGACTTTCTCTCTGGAGACTTTTGGACTGACGTCCTGCAGTTCCTGACAGAGCTCCACAGCTGCAGTCAGAGAACAGACCCACATTACTCGGCGTCCAATCAGGCGCAGAGCTGCTGCTGGACCCGTCATGGCGTGCAGAGCGGGATGTAAACAGCACAACAAAAACAAAAACAGTGGTAGACTGAACACTTTCTGATATGCAAATTATATAATGACATCATTCAGTGGGACAGCCAATAGCTGCTTCTCTTACTGGAGCCTCTCTGAAGCACTGACACCAGCAGCAGCAGCACGGACTCACCATGAGCCGTAACACACTTTAAAGACAGTAAGAACATGAATGAAGAGAAGTCCTCCTCAGGAACGCTGCTTCCTGCCGTCCTCATTCTGTCCTGATGGAGGCGGCCACAGCGGCTAATGTGTTTATACACGCTTGTCATCTCCAGATCAAGACCTGATTATCTCCACATGAGAACAGCTTCTGATAAGACTCCATGCTCCAATCATCTTATTTCATTATCTCAGAGTTAAAACTTCACCATCAGAATGAACCTTGATGAGGCGTGACGGACAAACACTCGACTCAGAGCGCTCAGGTGGAAAGAAACAGTCGTTCAATTATTTATTGAGATCTGTGTGGTCTGGAGCTAACAGGCTAAGAAGATGCTAACTGCTGGTCAGGCTGCTCATTTGTGTGTTTACGCTATCTGTTAGCATCCTTAACTAACTGTTGCTAATGTAGCAGTCCTGGTTTGAGGGTCGGAGGTCAAATGTCACAGTGATCAAACTGATTGTTGAGTTCTAGACATCACACCATCACTCAGATGTCTCAGATGTTAGCAGCTCTGCTGGCGGCGGATACAGACAGCCTTAAAGCTGTTAAACAGCTCCGCCACATGTCTCCTCTGGAACCATATGAAACATTAAAAGCACGTCTGCACTCTGAGCTTTTCTTCAGAGTCTGCGGCTCTGTGGATTCAAAGCAGAGGCAGAGATCTGATACAACAAGCGTGCAGTTATTAATATTAACCAGGCCGCTCTCTGGTCGGGTAATTTCGTGATAAAATGTTGTAATTTACTTCTTCGCTCTGCTCATTTTCTCAGCCTGCCTCATCTGCCTTGGTGATTTCCTGTTTCCCAGCATGCCTCCTTCTTCTTCAGCCGTTGTGTCGCTGAATTGCATTTCAGCCTATTTCCTGCTGCTGTGGGTGCAGAGATTGGTTTCTGTGTTGCTCCTGTCTGATGGATTCCTCCCTGTATGCCGGGACAAAATGGAGGCTAAAGAAAAGACTTGGATTGTGAAGTGCTGATGCTGACATCGGTCTGAGCCGCGGCGGATCATCTTACATCATGGAAACCTTTATCTGGAAACACTAAGAGGAAACAAAGAAGACTTGTCCTGCCAGTCAGACTTTATTAACAAAGCAGAGGACGACAGACACAGGAAGATAATCCAAATATGGGCACAGAGATTAGGTGGAGGTGGGCGGGCACTGAAACAGCCACCCTCCGATCTATTAAGCTAAGAAATGAAGCCAAAGACTGCAGTTCCTCTAGCGGCCACTAGTGAGTCCATTTCTGTTCTGAGTCTGTGTGAGATCGGAGCGTCCCACAGAGCTTCCAGGTAATCAGGCAGAGAGGTGGAGCCCGAGTGGAGCTGAGGTGGAGGCATCACCAGGTGAGTCAGTCTTTATATCATTCAGCTGAGTTATATAAAAGGATCCTCCATGCAGCCTGTGATCTGCCTGGAAACATGGAGGTCTGCAGATGTAGCCCAATAATACCAGACTGAAGACTAGGTTTTTGTGTCTCCACCTCTTCCACTCTGCCACAGACCTCTGTGAGACCTCCTGGAATATTCAGCATCATGCCAACATTTAAAAATCGTCTGATTTTTGACACTTTCATGCTCTTCATTTCCTTTCAGCTCACTGGAGCTGGCTCAGCTGATACAAACACTTCCTGACCAGCCTGCCCTCGTCCAACACGTCTTCACCACCAGACCAGCCTGTTAGCTGACATCACTCTGACTGCGGCAGACATTTCTTCTCCTCTTCACCTCGTCAGGTCCGTCTCCTGAAGGAGGCCTTTCAAACTGTCAGCTGCACTCGACTTCACGCTGAAGAGATTTTCTCATGAAGACGCTCAGGACGGCTCCATGTGTCAGATTCAGAAACCTGTGATGGAGGTGAAGCGGTTAATGCGGCTGAAATGTGCACATACAACAGGAGAGAACAGCGACACCTGCTGGTTCAAACAGAACAGTGTAGAGGAGTAAAGCGTGAAAGCCAAGCGGCGGCCTCCAGGCTCAGACTGTGTCAGAACTTGTAGTTCAGGCTGCAGCCACTGGGGGCTGGCTCCACAAGTCATTTCCCATAGACTCCCATGTTAACATGTCACAGCAGAAATGAACATGTTAACAGCCTGGAACAAAAAACCTCTCTGGTCTGGAAGGATCACTTCTCTTCTAGTGTCTAGTTTACACAACGATAAAATAACCAAACACAAACTGAGTTTACAAAAAAAACACACACACGTACAAAAATACACAGCACCCTCTACATGAGATCAACATGGCTGTGCAGGTTGTGTGTAGCTCTGTGTGTGCAGCTCTGTGTGTAGCTGTGTGCAGCTCTGTCTGCAGCTCTCTGTGTAGCTCTGTGTGCAGCTCTATGTGTAGCTCTGTGTAGCTCTGTGTGTGCAGCTCTGTCTGCAGCTCTCTGTGTGTAGCTGTGCGCAGGTTGCGTCTGCAGCTCTATGTGTAGCTCTGTGTGTAGCTCTGTCTGCAGCTCTCTGTGTAGCTCTGTGTGTAGCTCTGTGTGCAGCTCTATGTGTAGCTCTGTGTAGCTCTGTGTGTGCAGCTCTGTCTGCAGCTCTCTGTGTGTAGCTGTGCGCAGGTTGCGTCTGCAGCTCTATGTGTAGCTCTGTGTGTAGCTCTGTCTGCAGCTCTATGTGTAGCTCTATGTGCAGCTCTGTCTGCAGCTCTCTGTGTGTAGCTGTGTGCAGGTTGTGTGTGCAGCTCTGTGTGCATCTCTATGTGTAGCTCTGTGTGTGTAGCTCTCTGAGTCAGTCAGTGTGTGATGTTCAGATTATGTCTCTGACGGCTGCGAGCGTCCGTCCATCCTGAACGTTTGGACTCTGTGAAGGTGTGTTTGTGGATCTGACAGGACTCCTGTGTGCTGAGCCTGTTAGCATGTGCGCCGCTCTCCATCTCCTCCTGCTCAGCACATCAAACAGATAAAAGTGTCTGGATGGTTCTCCGATAGAGCCTCCTGCAATATCTTGACATTTACTGTCCAATCTCTGGCGCTGCAATCACACGGCGGGCCGGCCCCTGAGTGGAGGCGGCCTGATAAGGCGGCGGAGCGGTCTTTATCCCGGCCGAGTGCTGTGAAGGACTGGGCTGCTGCCACTGTGGCCCCGTGCTGAATCACCCTCGAGACATCTGCAGCTCAAACAGCGCAGGCTCTCTGAAGCTGTGAGAAAAACTGCACCGCTTCAGACTGACACTTGGAGAAAGCCAATATTCATTGATTTTCTCCTCACTGGGATGACAGGAGGGTTTCAGTGTGTGTGTGCGGTTTACACACAATCGTGGGTCTGTGGCAGCGGTGAGGACTCATCTGACACACGATGTGCTGCTGCCAGTCCACGGCCAATGCTTTCTGATCTGTGTGTAAACACTGTCAGTGTGACGGCCAATCAGATGGAGCTGCCGCTCTGTGTGTGTGAAACTTCACGCAGTTCAAACCGGCGGCAGAGCGCGCTGAAGCCGTCTCACTGCATCTGATCAGGCACAGATGGGAACCTCAGCTGCAGGCCCCGGGGCCCTGAGAGCTCAGAGGGCCACCGGCCGCCACTGCCTGAAGGGACTGCATGGACACAACAACAAAGGTGCACACACACACACAACTGCTGCAGACAGAAGACACAAAATAAAACGACAGCTGTGAACCACCATGACAGCCAATCAGACGGAGCTACAGGAACCTGAACTGGACCAGGTTCAGTTAGAGATCACAGTGATCCTCCTGCAGACAGTCTGTCCGAACCAGCTGTCACTGTGAGACGGACGTTTTCATTTCACACCGGTTTATCTGCTGCATCAGTTATAACCACTGACAGTAAGAAACTCGCGCTGTGATACGTCAACCACCTGTCACTCAAAGCGTTAACGTCCATTATTATGCGTAATTTTAAGTCTGAATACAATTAAAACGAGTGAGTTGTAAAAAAAAATTCACCCCCTGTACAACTGACACTAGAAGAGAACCTATCATCTGAGACCAGAGTGGTTTTTTGTACCAGGCTGTAAACATGTCGGACATTTTAACATGGGAGTCTATGGGAAATGACCCGCTGCTGGAGCCAGCCCCCAGTGGCTGCAGCCTGAACTACAAGTTCTGAGCCTGAGGTTGGAGGCTGCCGCTCGGTTTAAACATTAAGAGGCATTGTGTAAAACTGATCAACATCACATGACCTTTGTTCTTCATGCTGACTGCAGTTCGCTGCAGCTGTTACTGCTCTGTCATGGCGTCGTTCTCCACGTGTCTCTATAGCGACCTGTGAAAACACACACAAATGATCCATTTTCATCATTTTCATCGAAAAATTGTTAAATACACACACAAAAATGAACACAAAGTACACATTTAGAAAGCCTCATGTGCGTGTCCATGTAACACGTAGCTCTCTACATCGAGAGCTTCACCCCCTGATGTGACAAACATCCGCACAGACACACAAAATGCCTGAAAAGTGATACAAGATCATCAACAGCTGCTAACCCAGACAAACATGCTGAACACACACACACAAAACACAACAAGAGAGCCTATGAGATGCAACACGACAAACCATATGATGACACACAGCGAACAGAGGAAGCCTCTGCTTCTGTCCCGGCCTCCTGGCTCCATCAATGAAGGTTAAATGCAGACGGTCCTTTTCTGTAATGTGAAATCTGACCCCTCTGCTGCGGCTGATAGAGCTGCTGACATTCAGGCTGCCGCAGAGTGCTTTTCAGTAATTCAGCAGGAACAAGGCGACGTCTGTCCGTCAGCGCTCATCACACGATCAATAACACACACGCTCACAGCAGCAGACAGAAAATCAATGAGGCGACAGGCCGTGAAGTCACTCATCACCTCAGAGTTCTGACATTACATGAAGCTGCAGCTGAGGCCGAGTCTGTCTGTCAGCTTACAACCCGCCAGTACTGCAGCATCCAGACACAGGCCTGGACTCAGAGCCTGAAAGATGACCCCTGTCTGCCCAGATCCACAACAAGCTGTGGGCCCAGACATCCTGTGTTTGGAGTTCCTCGGGGTTGGATCTTGGGTCCTCTCCATCAAACCTAGTTTAACCCTTTAAACCCCCTCCAAACCTGACAGTTTCCACTGATTGTTAATGTAAAGATCTGTGATGTGAGACCCACATCCACACCTGAAGTGATTTTTCTGTGGCTGGTCAGTAATCAGAGTAAATGTTTGATTAGAAGGCGTCTGATGGGTTCAGGAGAACCAGCCTGTCCATCACAGTGCTGCACACAGAGCAGCTGAGCCGCCTCCTCTCAGCAGTTTCTGTCAATGATACAGAACAAACAGAGCCGGTCGGGCGGTTCCACCGGGAAAGTCTCCTCACGGACCTCCGCATCGACACAGCGCTTTGAGGCAGCGGCGAGGAGTGAGGCGTGCTGGACCTGAGTGGGCAGACAGAGGACGGAGCGGCGGAGACACGGCCACAAGAAAATTATATAAAAATAAAATGCAGTTCCTTTCTGTCCTGTAGGGGTGCTGTGTTTAGTGCTATTGTTTGTAAGTTTTTTAAGTTTTACCCAGACCCACCCACATAGGTCTGTAACCACATATAAACCATGTTTCCCCACCAAACAGTTAGAACTGATGAAGCTGCTTGGATGAGCAGAGAAACGTCTTCTAGAAAACTCTACAAGTCCAGACGCCTCGCTTCAATCTTCTCTACGTATGATGACCTGGATGACTGAGAATCTTCATCAACATAGGGGTGCTGTTGTTTTTGTCTGTGCTATAGTTAGGAAGCCGTGAGGAGCAGCATGTCTGTCAGCACCACGCCAGCTGGTCATAGCATGTTAGCATGCTAGCTTCAGCCCTACATGCTTCGACTGGTTCTGGGCGGTTTCAGTGGCTGTTAGTTATAAATCGCTCCTCTAACGCTGAGGTGAACCTGGTGGAGGCGCTGTGCCATGTTTGTTTTGGAAATCAGAGACTATCAGGCCTTCAGCTCACGATGATTCAGAAACAAGCTCTCCAACCTGTTTGTGGGGGGGGGGGGTTGTATTTAGCAACCTGCTGATGAGTGAGCGATGTGAGAGACGGACCGCTGGCCCGGCGGGGCGGTGATTCGATAGCGTGTCCGACTCCCCGCTCTCCAGCACCACCTGCTCGTAGCAGGGCTGCTGAGTGGGTGTGATGATACCGTCAGTCCTCCTGGCAGGCCGAGCGACAGCCGGCAGCTCTGAGAGGAGCGAGGCTGCCAGATCAAATTCAGGAGCAGCTGGGAAAGATCTGGGCAGGGGAACGAGGACGGGAGCAATTAAGGACACCTCGAACCATGTTGGTTCAGATCATTATCATCAGAGACAAATCAAAGTGCTCATGATTGTGTTTCCCTGATGAGCTTCCTCTAATTGCCCCTGAACGCCCCACTCGTCTGTGTTAAACAAACAAGATACAAAATGTTAATTAATTCCTCGTTAGGCAGGGCCAGGCTAGCTGTTTACCAAGCTAGGCTAATCACTGTCTGTCTCCAGCTGTTCTGAACACAAACAAAGAAGAGGAAGAAGAAGAGGAAGAAGAAGACCTGCCCAGCAGAGACCACGTCAACATCAGAGGTGTTGGTGTCTCTGGTCCAGAAGCCTCCAGCAGCAGCCTGTCTGATGGTCTGCTGGATCAGCTCCGTGCTCTCTGCTGGCTGCATGGACCAGGCTTCTAGTCCTCCACACTGCTGATGTCTCCGTGCTCGGCCGGCCGCTCCGTCCTGATGTCTCCTCCCTCAATAAATGTCTCCTCTCAGTGTCCAGTGGTGGAGCAGTGGGTCGGCTCCAGTCCTGAGGATCAGTTCTGCTCCTGTTGTACTGATGTGGTCAGTGGATCAGACACTGGTTTTCAGAAGGAAGGTAAAGTTTAGTCAGAGGAAGGATTCTGAATATAACATCTGATATCTGAGCCGTGCGTCCAGCTTAAAGTTTGACTCCTCTACTACTTACTACACGTCTGCTGTCATCACATGAGGACCTACAGTGGGAGGGTCTGTTCAATTCTGGTCTGTGTCATCAGGATCTGTTTAAACCTCACTGAGCGCCCTGCTGCTCCTGTTTCAACTGAAGGCCTTCATCCACCTCATCCTCATCTCCATCACTGACACTCTGAGTCTGGAGCTGTTCAGCTGTGGATGGTTCACTGCAGCTCCTCAGGAGTTCAGTGGGTGTGGAAGTGATGGAGGGAGGACGATGGAGGGAGGACGATGGAGGGAGGACGATGGAGGGATGGAGGGAGGACGATGGAGGGAGGAAGATGGAGGGAGGACGATGGAGGGATGGAGGGAGGACGATGGAGGGAGGAAGATGGAGGGATGGAGGGAGGACGATGGAGGGAGGAAGATGGAGGGAGGAAGATGGAGGGAGGAAGATGGAGGGAGGACGGTCTGCGCTCATTTGTTTGTCACGTTTTCAGCAGCGGTTCATCACATAACAAAACTTTCAAGATTCAAGCAGGAGGACATATGCTGCTGGAGGACACACACACACACACACACACACCTGCCCACTCAGCAACACCTCATCCATCCATCTTCTGTGTGTGTGTGTGTGTCTGTGTGTGTGTGTGTGTGTGGCGGTGGGATGTTTCTCAGCTGTGGCTCGCCCCCACACATCAACACTTCTTCTTCTGTGTATTTAGTCCTTTAGCTTTTATCTAACACTCTCAGACAAAAACACACAACCTGATTTCAGCGTTAACACAACACACACACAGCTACACCTCATCAAACAACCTCTGCACCTGTTTCTCTACCTGCACGCAGCTCCACGACCACAAGAGGGCGCACAGATCAGAGAACACCCGTTTCCATTGTTACAAATAAAACCTGCTGTCGTTCTGAACTAAAAGATGCTAAAGGCAAAAACTGCAGTTCCCCCACTGACCACTAGAGGCTGACGGACAGACCACAGAAATAAAGATGTTCACAGCCTGGAACTTCTGGAAACACCAACATTTGATCTGTGGACTGAGCCTTTTCTGGAGGTGTTGATGGAAGAAGCTCCTCCGACGGCCAGGCAGCAGAAGTGACTCCAGCTGAGTCTGAGCTGGATCAAAGGTGTTTCCGAGGTCTGTACTGAGCCCACGTGCCTGCAACATCCTCGGGGTGACTTTCTACTGCAGCTCTGTATTCTGTAAACAAAAATCATCTCTGGACCCTTCAGCTTTATCTGATGACCCTTTCAGGGGACGTGACCCAGGGGTTGAAAACCACACTGGTTCCAAAGTAAACCAGCCTTCTCCCACCACAGTCTGTCTGTGTGCTGCTGCACAGGAAGCATCAAACACCGAGTCCTGTTCACTCTGGACAACAGGAGGCGATGAGACAGGCCGCTCTGAGACGAACCCAGCGTCTCACCTCTGAGTCCCCTGACGTCTCAGTCTCTGCTGACATGAAGGCATCATCAGCACAGACTGAACCGAGGCCAAACACGACACACGGGCCGACCTCTGTCAGCCTCTTCATCACTGCACGTGCTGCAGCTCGTCTTCAGGACAGTCTGGACTCTCCACGTTCCATCACTGCTTTATATGAGCATCAGAACATGATGAGACGTTCAGGGACATTCAGAAATACAGGACATACAGTCTGATCAATGATTACTGGATACAAAATGATGAACAATAAATATTTTGGTATGCACGCTGAAAATATGTGAGGACAGTGACTGTAAGGATTCTTTTTAAGGTTTCACTGCAGCATCACATCACACACAGGGTGAGCCTGCAGAGTGTTATTACACTGTGTGTGTGTTATAATAACCCCCATCATCCTGAAAGATGGATTCAGATAAGCAGCAGAAAATGCATAAAGGAGGCGGCGTCCCATCATCGGGAATTCATGGCTGACATTTTGCTGCTAGCTGCTTCCTGAAGCTACAAACTGCCTGTGATGTCACACATCTCAACATCGGCGCGATCATCTGATCAGATCAGCTGCCGATAACACAAATGTCAGCGTGGTTTATCTGAGCAATGAACACATGCTGCAGAGCTCTCATATCCTCATGATGCCTTTTATTGATGGATTTTTTCACTTTTTTACAACAGCAGCAGTGTCCGTGCTCTGCGTGCGCCGCAGGTCCTCCTGCAGAGCGCGGCGCTGATGTGTGCAGAAGCCATGTACAGCGAGAAGCTTCCACTGGACCCACAGAGCCACCAGATGAGTGTCACACCGAGCTGATCCATACTGTACACAGAGGCTGTCCATCACAGAGCCGGAGCCCCGCGGGCGCCCGCAGCGCCTCCACACACACATCCAAGATGGCTGCCGTTCACTGACAGGAGGAGGTGTGACCTGGCAGCCATCTTGGAATTATCTTATACTAAAGAGTAGAACTCTCTCTTCTTAAATCAACTGAAACATTTTTACAGTTCAAGGAATCATTTGAGTAAAATTAACTGAACAGACTGACACCACTCTCAGGTCCAAACACAAGCTGTAGGCAGAAGACTTAGCTTAGCTTAGCATAAATATGTGAAATAAGGGGAAACAGCTAGCATGGCTTAATTAAAAAAAAAATACAATACAACCACCAGCTGCTCTGTTGTAACGTGTACACAAACCAAAATGTAAAAACAACACATGCTAATGTTTGCTAACAATTAGCCGTATCCCCACAAACATGTGTCACTCTGGATGTTTATGCTAATTCTTGTGTATATTTTGAATTTCAGACACAGCCAGGCTACTTTTCCCCCTTTTTTCTTCCAGCTTCTATGCTAAGCTAATTGTCCTGTGCCTCCAGCACCACGGTGTGTGTTCATACTGTGTAATAAAAGTGTGAGTCTGTGTTCGATCTGCTATCCTGACTGTAAAAAGAGACGTTAGCTTACCAGATCTGTGTAGCTGCTCCTCATCTCTGCTGCAGGCTACATTAGCCGCTACTAGCATAATGCACTCTGACTGAGCCATCAGCGAGAGGTGTTGCATTATGGGTAATTAGTGCACCGGATTTGGTCCATTTTGAGGATAAACCAGTTGAGGACTTGAGAGTGGCTTCAGTCTTCTCAGAACAAAAAGCTAATTAGCATAGGCTAGTCCCCAAAGCTGTGTTGAACTACAACATGTTGTTCAGATTTTTTAAAAGGACGCTCGACATGGACAGAGCTGCAGCCACAATTACACCGAGGTCAAACTGTGAGCAACCCAGTTTATAAAGCTGCAGTGCAGAACGTTTGGCTCCCCCTACAGGCTGTGAGAGGGATTACACAAACACTGTCCACACGTGTGTGATCCAGGGTGACTGTTTGGGCTTCAGAGGGGATCTTAGGTCCCAAACCTCTCAGAATGATGTTAGCCAGCTAAGCTAACCCACGCTAACATTGTTTGTTATTGTTTTCCGAATACTTCCTGGTGGCTGTGTCTCCACGGTGACACCCTGTGGCGGGTTAGGGTCAGGATTCAGAGCCCTGGTGTTCTGCACTGCAGCTTTAAACAGGCAGCTTTGAATGTTGTCTTTAAATGTTTAGTTTGGTATAAAAAGGCTGTATAGTGTGGACCCTTCATCAGCAGCTGCAGCTCTGAACACGTGCAGCTCGTCTCCATCACTGTGAGAAGCTGCCGGCTCACACAGATCAGTCTGAGGCGTCCTTCAGAGGATCCGCAGCAGCAGCCTGACATTTCACATGTGATTCTGATCAGAATACTCTGACATTTCCCAGCATTTCAAACATTTTAATCTTCCAGAACTTCTCAGGAGTGGAAGACAGAAATGCCAGGAGGACGCCTGCAGGAGGACGCCTGCAGGAGGACGCCGCAGCGGCCACAGTCCTTTCAGCCTGATACCAAATGATACATCAAAGCTCATATTAACAGTAATGAAAGCATCCTGTTTTAAAATAGCGGCTCTCAGTATTTTACAGTGCGACAGCCTCTCAGCAGATGAAGGTAGAAACCACACTGATGCACACAGACTCAGACACTGACAGTTTGGAAAGAAAAAGAGAAGCAGCCTGGCCTCAGGATGAGCCCAACAGAACTGAAGCCATGCGGCGCCTCCTCCGGGCCGGGCTCAGCTGAGCAGTAGGCACCAGTGTTTCCTCTGGTTAGACAGGAATGAAACACACGTCTGATTTTTTTTTTGCCCTCGGGGCTCATGTAGCTTAGTCCTGTGAGCTGTTTGTGCTTAAGTTGACCGTCCTATGGCAAGGTGAGTCTGGGGGGGGGGGGCATGGTCACACACAAGTCAGACCTCAGAACATCCACCACTGCACCAAAACACCCCAGCAGCAGCAGCAGGGTGCAGGTCTGTGTGATCCGATTCTAGGGTTAAACAGATGATCAGAGCTGGGGGGGGGGGGGGGGTGTTCATGCCCTGCAGCATCTGAACCGTATCAGTTTGTGGAACGCCTGCTTGAAGTCCTCGTTGGACATGGTGTAGATGATGGGGTTGATCAGGGAGTTGAGGTAACCGAGCCAGGTGAAGATGTCGAAGAGCTCCGGGTGGAAGCAGGCCTGGCACAGAGGCACTAGCAGGGTGTAGATGAAGAAGGGCAGCCAGCAGATGATGTAGGCGCCCAGGATGATGCCCAGGGTTTTGGTGGCCTTCCTCTCCCTGGCCGCGGAGATGCGCTTCTTCTCCAGCAGCGCGTCGGACACAGTGACTTTGACGTGGCTCACGTTCGCGGGTGAGGTAGTGTCGCAGGAGGAGGCGTCGTTCGTCCCGTAGTTCAGGGAGGTGGTGGACGCCACCGAGCCGGGGGAGTCGGTGATGAGGTGCGCGGAGGTCAGCCTCTTGCCCGCCTTGTTGTTGGACTGCTTCAGGATGCGCTTCCGCGCCTCCACGTAGATCCTCCCGTACAGCGCGATGAGCAGCAGCGTGGGGATGTAGAAGGCGCCGAAGGTGGAGTAGATGGTGTAGAAGATGTGGTCGGTGTTCACGTTGCAGCTCGTCACCTCCTCCGCCTTCACCTGGCGCCAGAAGAAAGGCGGCAGGGAGATGGAGATGGCGATGACCCAGGCGGTGGCGACCATCCCCGCCGCGCGCGCCGGCGTGCGCTTCTTGGAGTACTCCACCGCGTCCGTGATGGCCCAGTACCGGTCCAGCGCGATTACGCACAGGTGGAGGATGGACGCGGTGCAGCACGTTATGTCCGAGGACAGCCAGATGTCGCACACCACCTGTCCCAGAGTCCACGTCTGGCTGACGGTGTAGAGCGCGCTGATGGGCATCACCAGGATGGACACCAGCAGGTCCGTGACCGCCAGCGAGGCGATCAGGAAGTTCGCCGGCGTGTGCAGCTTCCTGGACTGATAGATGGTGGCGATGACGAACGCGTTCGACAGCGTCGTGGCGAGAGTTATGAGGGCTAAGGTGACGGCGAGCCCCGCCTGGAACGCCAGGTTAGGGTCCTTCTCCTCCGCCTTGGACGTGAAATTGACACGAGTGTCGTTGGAGGAGACGTTCAACAGCTCTCCGTAGATGGCGGGCGCAGGTCTGAGCTGACTGGCGTTCTCCATCCCTCCGCCGTGCGCCGTCAGATCCCCGCGTCATGGAGCTCAGAGGGAAGCCCGGACCGCGGGCTGGAAGCGGGCAGACGCTCCGCGGCGGCCGCGCGTCCTCCACGCACCCGAAACAGCAGCAGCTCCATCACCCGCTTCTGCCTCCTCTTCTTCATCTTACTCCACCGCGAGAAACGTCCCACAGCGCGAAGCCGGCTCCATCAGTGCGCGCGCATCCCGACCACTGTCCGCGAGACACAATCCACAGAGAGCTGAGCGCGCGCCGGCAGCTGTGTAATCCGCTCCGAGTCTGCACGAGTCCAGATCCGCTCAGGTCTGAGAGCGCTTATATAGCCCCCCCCCCCCTCGCTCTCTCCCCCTGTACTCCCCCCCCCCCCCTCTCTCTCTCTCTCTCTCTCTCTCCCCCTCCTTCTTTCTCTCTCTCTCCCCCTGTACTCCCCCCCCCCTCCCTCTCTCCTCTCTCCCTCACTCCCCCCTCCTTCTTTCTCTCTCTCTCCCCCTGTACTCCGCCCCCCCCCTCTCCTCCCTCTCTCTCTCCCCCTCTCTCTCCTCCCTCTCTCTCTCCCCCTCTCTCTCCTCCCTCTCTCTCTCCCCCTGTACCTCCCCTCTCCCTCAGTACTCTGTTGGATCTCAGATGTAATCTGATTATGATGCAGCATATTTTCAGTTTTTGTGCTTCTGCTGTGTGATGTTGTGCGTTATCTTTGTTATCTGCTGCAGCAGCTGAGTGTGAATCCACTTTAAGACGCTGACCTCCTCCCACTGTGGCTCCATGTTCACACTACGCTGTGTCCACCTGCTGCCATCATCAATAAATACATGTTAATATAACTAATATAACTGATCATATCCACAGCAGCCAGTCACATGTCACATGGAGCACCTGGAATGAAAGAACTTCCCCCTGGGATCAATAAAGTGTTTGTTTCTGACTCTGACTCTGACTCTGACTCTGACTCTGACTCTGACTCTGACTCATGTTACAGCCAATAAAGCTTTTCAGATAATCTGCCTTGATTCCTCATTTTATGAAACTTTACAAGCTGTTTGCTCCAATCAGTTAATCAATAATCAATAATAAAGCACTGATATCCTGCCGCACGGCCTTGCTCCACAGCACTGACAGGTGACAGGTGGTGGATTTAACCCTTCCTCTGACACATCTCAGCGTCCTCAGTGATCGATGGGAGCTCTGTGCAGCGACCTTCTAACGATCAGAGGCCATAACGAGGCCATCAGGCTCCAGAGGAAGCAGCTGACACGCCGCTTACACTGAGCCCTGCTGATACCGCAGCCGCCGCTCTGATCTCTGAGGAGGACGCGGAGCCGAGGAGGTCAGAGGTCACAGAAAAGTGCCCCGGAGGCGCACAGTCTTCCCCGAGGAGGCTTCAGCAGGGCGGTGCTGGAGGACGGCAGAGCAGCAACCACTGGACGGACTGATCCCACTGTCTGAGGACAGAAGACTCCCAGAACGCACTGATCCGTTCTCTCATTGATCCGCCCGGTTCATGCATCAGAACCCTCCTGTAGGTGTCTGCGGTCTGTGAACTGAAGGCTCAGCAGCACTGATGAGGAGCAGAACCACGCCTCCGCCTTCTTGGCCCGCTCCAGCCGCGGATGTTCTGACAGATGGAAGTGGAGCTGAGGTTCTGACACTCGGACCACATCACACCTCGTCATCAGAATTCGCCGTGGGAGGCTCGTCGCTGGCAGCCGGCGAGGGGATGGTGACGCACATGGCGACACGTGGGCGGCGGCGAGGTGGCGGGTGGAGGGCCCGTGTTAACCTGAGCTTGGGTCTCTGTGGGTCTCCTCAGGTCACAGCCTGGGAGCAGACAGTTTGTGTCTGTAAATCTCTGCTGGCTCTGCTGAAGCCGGCTCACCTGGGGACCGATCCATAACCGGGCAAAGGAGAACCTGAGACATGGAGGCTACATATTAGCATTTTCATTTCATCACATTAAACCAGGAAGTCTGAAATCAAACCCACAGTCACAGCTCTTCAGGTGAGGAAGAGGAGGTGGTTCAATGTGAGGAGGAGGCAGACAGCTGGGCCGCAAACACCCAGAATCGGAACCACTGTAATTACAGAGCTCGCAGAACGTGGAGGGACCGGCGGCGAGACCCGGCAGCAAAGGGTGCTGGGAAAAAAGAAGCTCAGCAAGGACGCCACACAAAGCCGCTGCGGTCGCGTGACGCTGACCTCACCGTGCGTCCACAAAGACCTGGACAGGATGTTCAGATGCCAGCGGGTCATGTGACCTCACATTCCACACAAAGACCACGTGTCCCTGCATTCATCTGGACTGTGAGGACATGCTGTCTGACGCTCACACACACACACACACACACACTAACAGGTGATATGTTTATCTGGTTGCCTAGCAACACCGTGGCGTGGGAGGTCCAACAAAAGGCCTCAAATGAAAAAAATGAAAAAAAAAACTTCAATTCAAAGAGAACGATTCTGTTTATGTTCTCCTCACAAACTGATCCAGGTGTCTGTATTTAACTGGAGCTGGAAGCCTCTGTGTGTGTGTGTGTGTCTGTGTGTAGCACTAATGTAAAACCTCAAAAATACTCACAATTCAAATCTGAACAAATAAGATTGATTTTTAATTAAGTCTGTTTCCTCTGTGTGAACGTTTCCTCCACACGCAGACCGAACAAAGACTGAGGGCTCAGGAACGTACAGCTCGGCGGGCTGTAAGGCTCAGAGAGCGTGCAGCCGCCTGACTGCTGGGCTCCAGGTGCAGTTATGATCCATACACACCATGGAGTCACTGACTGTCACACACACAGACACACACAGAGCACGTGCCACACACACACGGTTCAATTAAAAGTTCAGTTTGCTCCGGAGTTTGAGTTCAATCTGAGATCTTCAACATCTGTGTGAAGGCGGTCTGAGGAGGTCTGAGGAGGTCTGAGGAGGTCTGAGGAGGTCTGCCCCCCCAACATACCTCTGTGAGTCCCACACACAGACACACACACCGTCACATAAATGTCAGCCTCATACATATTCATCAGAAAATCAAGATTCAACACACACACACACTCAGACACACTCTCAGACACACACACAGTCACAGACACACACACACACTCAGACACACACACAGACACTCAGACACACACACACACACACACACTCAGACACACACACAGACAGTCACAGACACACACAGACAGCCACAGACACACACACTCAGACACACACACAGACAGTCACAGACACACACACTCAGAAACACACACACACACTCAGACACACACAGACACACACACTCAGACACACACACAGACAGTCACAGACACACACACTCAGAAACACACACACACACACTCAGACACACTCTCAGACACACACACAGTCACAGACACACACACACACTCAGACACACACACAGACACTCAGACACACACACACACACTCAGACACACACAGACACACACACACACACAGTCACACACAGATAGTCAAACGTGCTGAAAGTTTGATCAAACTCAAACTAAATACACCAACAAGGAAAAAGTCTTCTAGAAGAAACACAGTCTGTTCAGGTGAGTCTGACAAACATGGCGACAGTCACTCACACACACACAGACACACACACACACCCTGTTCAGCTCTATCAGCAGAGAGCAGCATGAGCCTGGAGAGATGTTTATATCTGGAGGTCTGTGACTGACTCACCGTCATCTGAGCTGAAGGAACCAAGTTCAAAAACAAACTCTGCTCATTAATATGTGATGTTGTTATATCAAAACACAGCTGTCCTCACAAACAGAGACCTGCTGCATTCGTCTCCTCAGCAGAGAACAGGTGAGCCGCTCGGAGACGCTGCTATCAGCAGCTGCAGCTGCAGGATTAGGTCCGTTTCAGCTGATGGTCAGGATCTTTGGTAGCTCTGGGCTTGATGTTCCTGAACAGTAACACCTTCTCTGAGAGCCCCAGAGAGTGGATTGATGGGTCAGAATGTGAGTGAAAACCAGATGTTCCTGCACAGCCAGGATCAATAGGCTGGGAGGTCCCAGAGGCCCAGAGTCCCAGGTCAGAGGTGGAGAGGAGGTTTAAGGCTGCCTGGGAGGAGCCGCCCGGCTGCAGACGCTGCCCGCTCAGCTGCAGCGCCACCGGAATACTAAGAGGCTCCTCCACCGAGCGAAGAGGCTGCGAGGGGGGACAGGGCAGAGGCTCACACACCGGCGGCGTGTGTGCTGGAACTCTTCAAACATCAAAGAACAAAGAATTCTACATTTATAGAAACACATCATGTGCAGAGCCACAACACTGAGCTGCACCTGAAAAGCAGTGTGTGCTGGTGATACCTCAACATGAGTAACCTGCAGTCTCTATGCTAAGCTAAGTGCACAGTGCAGGTTCCTACCTGAGTGGCTCTAAGGTCCAACAGTGTGGATGTTAGCCAAGCTAATGTGGCTAAATCGATTTCTAACAGCCAAAAGTGACAAAGGCACGGGCAGCTAGCTGTAACTGAGCTAAGCAGCAAAGCAGTGCTGTGTTTGCAAAGCTCACCAATCCTCCCTGACTCAAGCACATGTGTTCTTTGGCTCATGATGCTTCCACCTGCATTTCAATGAATTATTAATTTATCAGGGACAAAAAGCCTCCGAACACAAGAACCAACACGTCAAAGTGGTCTGAAGGTCGCTACGAGACTTGAAAGTGAGGCAACAGTCTGATGAACTGATGTTTAGTCTGTCCTCACTCTCCACCTCTGAGACTACCTTCCTGTCTGTTCCGCTGGCTGCTGACAGCAGGGTGAGTCCACCAGGACTCGGCGCAGCTGTGACAGTCCTGCACCATTAAGATCAACACTGAAGCTACGCTCCGGCTGCCTGCAGCTTCCTGGCTGCCGCCGTACGCGAGCCGCCTCTCTCTGCAGCGGCTCGCTGGGTATTTGTGTCAATCAGTCCCCGCTGAGATCATCCCAGGCTGTCCGGACCAGTCGGCTGTAAACGGGCCCAATAAGGATCGGCGGCACACGGCGGTCCAGATGGAAGCTCTGCAGGTAAACAAGGCGCTGTCAATAACATCCATACAGCAGGAGGGCGACTACATCACTGAGCGGCTGTGCTTTAAAGGTCTGCAGGGTCCTCACACTCTGATACAACACACACTCTGATACAACACACACACTGATACAACACACACTCTGATACAACACACACTCTGATACACAACACACACTGATACAACACACACACTGATACACAACACACACTCTGATACACAACACACACTGATACAACACACACACTGATACACAACACACACTCTGATACACAACACACACTCTGATACACAACACACACTGATACAACACACACACTGATACACAACACACACTCTGATACACAACACACACTGATACAACACACACACTGATACACAACACACACTCTGATACACAACACACACTCTGATACACAACACACACTCTGATACAACACACACTCTGATACAACACACACTCTGATACAACACACACTCTGATACACAACACACACTCTGATACACAACACACACACTGATACACAACACACACTCTGATACACAACACACACTGATACACAACACACACTGATACACAACACACACTCTGATACAACACACACACTGATACACAACACACACTCTGATACAACACACACACTGATACAACACACACACTGATACACAACACACACACTGATACAACACACACTCTGATACACAACACACACTCTGATACAACACACACACTGATACACAACACACACTCTGATACAACACACACACTGATACACAACACACACACTGATAAACAACACACACACTGATACAACACACACACTGATACAACACACACACTGATAAACAACACACTCTGATACACAACACACTCTGATACACAACGCACTCTGATACACAACGCACTCTGATACACAACACACTCTGATACACAACACACTCTGATACACAACACACTCTGATACACAACACACACACTGATACACAACGCACTCTGATACACAACACACTCTGATACACAACACACTCTGATACACAACACACACACTGATACACAACACACTCTGATACAACACACACTCTGATAAACACACTCAGCGCACACTGCAGAGCGGCTGTTCCACTCAGACGTGTCTCCAATAAGAACTCATCTGCACTTTGTTTTCTCCACTAATCAATAAAAAACCCAGAATTCCAGGCTTAAAGTTCTGAGCCTGTGCTGAACCGGGTTTGGATCGGACCCATCAGACTCCTCTGGTTTGAGACACTTTGGGTTTGTGTTCCTCCCAACAGTCCTCCGCTTGTTGTGCTTCCTCTTGGTTCTGATTGGTCACTGATGGACGGGACTTCCTCTGTGGTAAATGTTGTTGTAGTTCCCAGGACTCTGCTGGGGTCTGACTCCTGCATGTTTCTGGTGGAAACCTGTGGACTGGAAGTCTTGAAATGTGTAAAAAGCCCCATTACAAAGCCAGCAGCTCTACTTAAAGGGAAGTGATGTGTTGAGTGTGCTGATCAATGGCCGCCTGCCCACGTGCTGGCCTCGCTGCTGCTCCTCCTGCCTTCCACGTGGAGCTGCTCTGGCAGCTTCCCCCTGGGAAGCTATGAAGAGATATGAAGGACTTTACATCCATGAACCAGCCGTGCCATAATGAGCTGAAGCACACGCATGAAGAGCAGCAGGCGGGACTCCACAGACACACACGGACCCGCCAGCCTCAAAGCAGCTCTGCTGCTAATCACTTCCTGTTCAAACTCTCCTGGTGGGAGCGGGAACAAAGACTCCACAATCTGCTGTCACTCAAAAGCACATGACTGGCTGGGACCAGTAAGAGCTGAGCACAAGCTGCAGTACCTCATTTAACCTCCAGGTTCAAATTTACAGCACAATAACCACCAACCTGCATGCTTGAAGATTTAAAACAGAAACAGAGGTCAGAGGTCACCACTTTCTTTGCTTTATGGGCCGTGTGTGTGTGTGTGTGTGATCGGTTGTGTTGTGAGTCTGGCCTGTGTGGTTTCACCCTGAAGACCTGCGGCTCTGTTAAAACCTGACCGGTCCAAATATTTCCCAGGTTGCCATGGTTTTCCGGAGTGAGGCTGCATTTACACCACCGGTTTGATGTGTCCCTCCGACTGATGGAGCCAGGTCTGTCAAGGGTTAAATGCAACGCTTCTACTTTAACTCACGCCCCCATCTCAGACCCACAGGATTCGGTGTTCAGGGCGTCAGTAGGACCGGAACCACCATACACGGATCCCTGAGGGGATCTGAGGTGAGGTGTGGAGGCGATGATGTGTGAATCAACACTCAGAAACCCTGTGTCACTTAAAAATATCACAACTGCAATTAGTGCGTTTCTGCCCCCGCGACCGTTCCCACCGAGCCCGCCGTCACGCCGCACACTTTAAATAAACATGACGAGGTTCTGATTCTATCAGCCATGATATTTAATGATGATCCGTCTTCCTCTGAACCTGATGAAGAGCCAGACCAGATCTGAGGTCCTCCCTTTGCTAATGTCTGCACGCACCAGTCAACACCTTTTACTACAGTCACATTAAATGTGGTCAAACAAAACCTCAGAACTGTCAGAGAGTGATGAAGAGACGTGAAGAGAGGACGGGTCCGTCACAGACTCAGGAACAGGAAGTGTCTCTGTGGGGACTTCATGAATGTCTGTCTGTCGCTGGTGTAACTAACAATAATAGTAATAAGCTCTGCACCAGCTGAACCCACGGAGCAGAACTTAAACCCAACAGCACCCTGTGGACTGATCAGGGAGCAGGTCTGCAGCATCACAGGCGCTGGACATGAAGACTGGGCCGGTCTGTGCAGCCTGACGTCACTCCTCAGCTCCAAGACTCTTCTTCATGGATGTGGAAGCAGCTCACAGGTGGAGCTGTGGAGCTGCTGACAAAGAAGCTTCATGTTCCACAAAGAACATGTGACACAAAAGACCTGACCCGAGACACCCGACACACACACAGAGACACACACACACACACACACACAGACACACAGAGACACACACAGAGAGACACACACACAGAGACACACACACAGACACACAGAGACACACACACACACACACACAGACACACAGAGACACACACAGAGAGACTCACACACAGAGACACACAGACACACACACACAGACACACACACAGAGAAACACACACAGAGACACACACACAGACACACACACACACACACAGACACACAGAGACACACACACACATACACACACACAGACACACAGAGACACACACAGAGAGACACACACACAGAGACACACACACACACACAGACACACAGAGACACACACAGAGAGACTCACACACAGAGACACACAGACACACACACACAGACACACACACAGAGAAACACACACAGAGACACACACACAGACACACAGAGACACACACACAGACACACACACACACACAGAGACACACACACACAGACACACACACACACACACACACACACAGACACACAGAGACACACAGACACACAGAGACACACAGACTCACACACAGAGACACACACACACAGACACACACACACACAGACACACAGAGACACACAGACTCACACACAGAGACACACACACACACACAGACACACACACACACAGAGACACACACACACACACACACACAGAGAGACACACACACACAGAGAGACACACACACACACACACACACAGAGACACACACACACACACAGACACACACACAGACACACACACACACACACACACACACACACACACACACACACACACACACACACACACACACAGACACACACACACACACACACAGACACACAGTCTGACTGGTGTCTCACAGCTCAGGATGTTGTTGTGCAGCTGTTTTCCGTCTCCAGGTCTGATCCATGTATCTGTTGTTGCTCCATCAGCCTCCAGGGGCAGTGCAGAGGTGTCAGAGAATACTAACAGAATGCAAATGCTCTTAATTACACTCTGTTTATTCCACTTTCCCTCCAGCTACAGTTTGATTGCTAAGACAGCATCCTGCTTCAGAGGGCGGCGCTGAAGTCTGGCTCAGACCCGAGCGCTTCACCCCGAACACAGAGTCACACAGAGGAGACGGCGGCCCCGCCTGAAGGGTTGAACTCTGTGTGTTTATGCCACCAGCAGACAGCTCGGAGGAGGCAGACATCAGTGTGAGGAAGAGGAGCAGAGCTGCTGGAGTCTCGGCCTGCAGCGTCCACAGACATGTGACAGGACAGCTTTGGTCCAAACATGGAGGACAGGGGGAGACCTGGACCACAGAGTCAGTCACACAGTGACCTCCCTGTGACGCCGGCAGCGGCGTGCCTCCTCTCAGCTGTGAGGCTCTGAGGAACAACCCGCCTGCTCAGCAACATCTTCTCTGCAAAAGGTTGAACCAGCTCCCAGAGACAAAGCCCCCCTCCTGTGCTGACTCAGACGGCCGCCGTCCTGCTGACCTTAGTGGCTGCGGGGGAAGAGGCCGCACCGCGCGCCTCACCTGAAGATTAAGACGTCGATACGCCCGATCGATAGCAGCAGCTTCTACCTACAGCGTCTGAGAGGACTGAAGGCAGCATGGCTCAGCTGCCCGCACAGAAACCATGTAACCGAGCTGTAATAATATGAATCCTCTGCTGCAGACAGAGCAGTGATCTGACAGGATCACAGTTCTAAGACTGTTTACACAGAAACACAAACATCATCCGAGTGTGATCAGACCGATTCAGGCAGAAATGACTTCATTCACTGCTGATGACAGAGTGATTAACTGAGCGGCACATTGCCTGTGAGTGCAGCAGGAGGACAGCAGGTAAACCATCACACAGCTCTGAGCAGTTAGCACGCAGCTAACAGACCAGCGTTCCTCAGGTTCAGTTCTACTCGCTCTGCTCCCACAGATGATTAACCCTTTCCACCCCAAGGCCTGACGTTTCCCTGGATGAATTGAAAATGAACTCTAGCATCACAAACCTCACCGTGGTCCCTGTGGCCGGTTTATCGGACGGATGTCTCAGAACACAGAGCTTCCTGTAAAGCTCCACTGGCTCCTGTATTGTTTATAAGCATAAATATGTCCTCATTCATGTCCACTTAGAGGACCAGGACAAAGGGAGACAATCAGAGGTCTCGCCTCCTTCATTCCTGGTCTCACACTTCTTTGTTTCTCATTTCTTCATCTCTTCTTTCCTTGTCTCTCCTCCTCTCATGTCCTTTCCTCGTCTCTTGTCTCTCCTCGTCTCGTGTCCTTTCCTCGTCTCTTGTCTCTCCTCCTCTCGTGTCCTTTCCTCGTCTCTTGTCTCTCCTCCTCTCATGTCCTTTCCTCGTCTCTTGTCTCTCCTCCTCTCTTGTCCTCATCATTTCCTCGTCTCTTGTCTCTCCTCCTCTCTTGTCCTCATCCTTTCCTCGTCTCTTGTCTCTCCTCCTCTCGTGTCCTTTCCTCGTCTCTTGTCTCTCCTCCTCTCGTGTCCTTTCCTCGTCTCTTGTCTCTCCTCCTCTCGTGTCCTTTCCTCGTCTCTTGTCTCTCCTCCTCTCGTGTCCTTTCCTCGTCTCTTGTCTCTCCTCCTCTCGTGTCCTTTCCTCGTCTCTTGTCTCTCCTCCTCTCGTGTCCTTTCCTCGTCTCTTGTCTCTCCTCCTCTCGTGTCCTTTCCTCGTCTCTTGTCTCTCCTCCTCTCGTGTCCTTTCCTCGTCTCTTGTCTCTCCTCCTCTCGTGTCCTTTCCTCGTCTCTTGTCTCTCCTCCTCTCGTGTCCTTTCCTCGTCTCTTGTCTCTCCTCCTCTCGTGTCCTTTCCTCGTCTCTTGTCTCTCCTCGTCTCGTGTCCTTTCCTCGTCTCTTGTCTCTCCTCCTCTCGTGTCCTTTCCTCGTCTCTTGTCTCTCCTCCTCTCATGTCCTTTCCTCGTCTCTTGTCTCTCCTCCTCTCTTGTCCTCATCATTTCCTCGTCTCTTGTCTCTCCTCCTCTCTTGTCCTCATCCTTTCCTCGTCTCTTGTCTCTCCTCCTCTCGTGTCCTTTCCTCGTCTCTTGTCTCTCCTCCTCTCGTGTCCTTTCCTCGTCTCTTGTCTCTCCTCCTCTCGTGTCCTTTCCTCGTCTCTTGTCTCTCCTCCTCTCGTGTCCTTTCCTCGTCTCTTGTCTCTCCTCCTCTCGTGTCCTTTCCTCGTCTCTTGTCTCTCCTCCTCTCGTGTCCTTTCCTCGTCTCTTGTCTCTCCTCCTCTCGTGTCCTTTCCTCGTCTCTTGTCTCTCCTCCTCTCGTGTCCTTTCCTCGTCTCTTGTCTCTCCTCCTCTCGTGTCCTTTCCTCGTCTCTTGTCTCTCCTCCTCTCATGTCCTCCTCAGCTCGGGGTTTTGGTGTAAATCAGGTTCAGGTGCAGAGTGGACTTGGCTCTGATGGAAACAGCCGGCTGGTTGTGATGTGGTGATGGAGTCGGCGTGTGGGGAAGCTTTCTACCAAACATGGAGCTGAGCCTCTCTCCCTGCGGTGGTACTGGCATCCCAAACACTGCTCCCCTGCTCCTGACAATGTGCATCCATTACTGCCTGTGTTCTTGACAAATGAATGTCGTTAATGAGCGGTGGGCAGCACCTGGTCCTGATGGTCACACTCAGCCTCGGGGAAGCTCGAACTGAAGCCAGCGGGACGCCCTGGAGGACAGATGCTGGCTGCCACGTTAGTCTGCATTAAAGACAAAAGCATCCATTCATAGCAGGGATGAAGGATCCACACATGCAAATCAGAGGCTGCAGTCCAAGTGAAAATAATGCTGTAACACTCCACTGATTCAAAAACCTGTAAATGAAGATGAATGAACAAGTCGTCCTGAATGTCCAGCTGGTCAGACTCCTCTCATTGGACTGCACAGAGTGATAACAGACGATGAGCAGAGAGCCAAGAACCAAGGCAGGAGTGCACTGAGGACACCTCCACACTGATCTGACACCTGCCGAGTGCTCTGCAGGTCCCTCTCCTGACCCCTGGAGACATGGACCACCCAACCTGTGCTGCGGTGTCTTCTCAAAGACAGTTTTACTCATGACCTGTGAGTCCTGGAAGCTGTGAGGTGGAGCCTCCGGGGATCAGACTCGTTCATCTGTTCACATCCCACAGATCCTGGACTAACAGATCCACATACTGACAGGAGCCCTGATAATCTGATAATCAGTCTTCAGCTTTTCACATCTAGAAAGATCCCATGATGTCACATGTGGTGTTGGATTGATAACTGACTGGATCATTTTTAAATATCCGTCCCTCTGTCCTTTTTCCCACCAGGATTATGTGGATGCTGCTATTTGAATGAGCCTCTCCCAGTCCAGAGCCAAGCGTCTCTTTCAGGCTGGGATTCAGGACAGTAATTGGTCGTTGGTAATAAAATCATTAGCTGCAGTTACAGTTGATTTCTGAATCATCTGTCAAATAAAAAGCAGAGGCCGACCATCTGGAGGAGCGGCACAGCTCCATCAGCTCGTGTATCAGTGAAGGTCACGTCAGAGGAAGTCTCCACCTCCTCTGTGTGGTTCCTCTGTTTCGATGGAGAGAATTCATCCTCCCAACGGATCCTCCTGCAGGTTCTATAGAGTCCCTCTTCCATCTCCCGGGTTGATCCCTCATGCTCGCCTCAGTGCTGCTGTTTTACTCCCACATCTTTTTTTAAACCCAGAGGCTGTGAAGCGTGAGCCACACACCACACTGACCCTACAGCCTGAGCAGTTCTCTGATGTGTGACACCACTGATGGAACATATGGAAAATTCATTTTCATATCAATCAAGGTCATGCAGATTTCAGCAGTCAGAGCTCATCAATCACCTGCTGCTGATCTGCATTTATGAAGCATTATTTACACAACCCAGTGTGTGTGTGTGTGTGTGTGTGTGTGTGTGTGTGTGTGTGTGTGTGTGTGTGTGTGTGTGTGTGTGTGGGTGTGTGTGTGTGTGTGTGTGTGTGTGTGTGTGTGTGTGTCTGCCATTTGTTACTTCTATATGTCAAAGACATAAAGTTAATGTATTTACACCTGTCAGGCCAAACAGCACAGACAGCACTGTCCCATAGGGGGCGCTCTAGAAACACTGAAGAATGAATGAATGTCCACCTGAGATCGTGTGGATAAGTGCATGTAAAGAGCAGGACATGGCAGCCAAGGAGGACTAGCTTGTTGAAGCAGACTCTCCTGTGAACATGTTCAGGCGTCCTGGAGAAGCCTGACGTGGGGTTAATGCCTCCACCCCGACTGTGTAGCCTGCTACCTCAGCCACACATTGTGCGAGGGTGTGTGGACTGCACGGAGCCCTCTGGCACTAATGATGAAAGCTGAATAAAAACCCTTGGTCAGCCCTTCTGGTTATCACCTCAGCCATCGGCCAGCTTTTAGAAAACTTCCTTATCCGAGTGCTACTCTCCTCCACCGATGAAGGAGCGGTGCTGGGACTCACACTGGGGTTCTCTGCTGATGACACAACCCTGCGCCTGTCGATCCCACACACACACACACACACACACACACACACACACACGATGAGACGGACTCCACATTAACTGTCAGCGCACGTACGAGCGCTCCGTTTTTATTTTTTCCTCCCTGCTGGGCTCCCGACAGGATATGAAAGATGAGGAGATCACAGACAGAGAGGGGCAGCAACAATAGCAGCGATAGCTATCGCTGCAGCGGAGACCTGTGAGCTGCGGCTAATCCATGACATACCGGGAAGATATTTAGCTGCACTCATGTCCAAATTATTATTACACACACATGCAGATACAACCCCTGACAAAGAAACCTCACACCAGTGCAGGAGCAGTCAGGAGTAGCACCGCCCCCGTGGATGGGAGCCCTCAGAACCCGAGCGTGGCCTCATCGTTCACTGCAACACAACGTGCTACACAACCAAGCTACAAACAGGCTCTCTCCACCTGCTATGGGTGTTTTACCATCTGCATTTTTACAGCCTCTTCCTTCAGCTCTGCAGACAACAGGTGCAGATTTATTTCGCACTGTTTAGTTTTTTCCTCCTGTGGGTTTTGGGGCTCTGAGGGCTCTGATCCAGGATATGCTCCTGTTGGTTTGTGGAATTTAGTGATAAATAATAAAAAAGTCTTTTTGTTGCTGCTCCGGACCCGGATCTCATCGGTCTGAGGAGCGGAGCAGACCCCCGATCCTCCACATGCTGATGGAAAACAAGGGAAACTCATCTGACAAAACAAAGACCCGCTGCTCCAGGCGGCTCAGGAAGCCCGTCTGCTCCGCCCCCACCTCCACCCTGCATGGTACCTGTGACTTCTGCAGAAGCTCTTCCAGGATCCAGAACAGGTGGCACGAGTTCTGATACTCATCCAGGGGAAAGGAGCCGATCCCCGAGCTTTCCTGGCCCTGCAAACAGACAGCAGGTGAAACTTACTAAGCACACCGAGCAGAGCGCACACAAAATACAGAACCGAACACCAGCCGGTACATCCTGCAGTCTGACAGGATTCCACTCTGCGTACCAGCAGGGGGCAGTAGCCTGTAATTCCAGTGTTTTATTTTCAAGAGGCCTTGGGTCCTCTTTCACATCAGAAACAATGCAGTCAGGTTCAGGCTTCAAAACCTTCTAGCATCAGTTCAGGTTCTTGTCCCCTGATTGGAGCTAATCATGGCCGACGGTCCCTGTTCAACACTAAAACACCCAAAAAGCTAGAGGTGCACTGAGTGACAGCAAATGCAGGCTAAAACCCGGAGCCACGAACGACTGTCAGCTCCGTGTTTCACAGACAGTACTGATCGTATTGATCGTCCTGCCTCGCTGCGTTTGATGGACGGAGACTGAAACTACTTACAAAGGACGTCTGGGTACAGGCAGGCAGCGCTCAAACATTACAAACCAGGCAGCGCTCAAACATTACAAACCAGGCAGCGCTCAAACATTACAAACCAGGCAGCGCTCAAACATTACAAACCAGGCAGCACTCAAACATTACAAACCAGGCAGCGCTCAAACATTACAAACCAGGCAGCGCTCAAACATTACAAACCAGGCAGCGCTCAAACATTACAAACCAGGCAGCGCTCAAACATTACAAACCAGGCAGCGCTCAAACATTACAAACCAGGCAGCGCTCAAACATTACAAACCAGGCATTCATTATTCAGAGCAGCAGAAGTTACTGCATTTCTTCAGGGCTTCATCTCACTGTGCCTGTGCAAATGTGTGTGTACATGTTTGCATAAGTGTGTGTGTGTCTGTCTGTGTGTGTGTGTGTGTGTGTGTCTGTCTGTGTGTGTGTGTGTGTGTGTCTGTCTGTGTGTGTGTGTGTGTGTGTGTGTGTGTGTGTGTGTGTGTGTGTGTGTGTGTGTGTGTGTGTGTGTGAGAGAGAGAGAGAGAGAGCAGGATGTCAGCAAAACAAAACAACAAGCAGCAGATGGCTGTCAGGTGTTCCTCCAGGCTAACACCTTCAGAGAGCTGACAGAATGAGACAACAGCAGCCCCTTAACCTCACACACACACACACACACACACACACACACAAACACAGACACACACGGGTCACTTTTCCATTTTCTTGATACCTCACAGTTCACTTTTGTTTTGAAAACTCCTGCAGCTTAATCAATAACATTTTTAGCTCGCAGTGCATCAGCGGCGGGCGGTGCTCCGTTATTTATTACAACAACTCCAGCTTTAATATAATGGCTGCTGAAATGTGGAGGCCCAGAAATGCTGCCGTCCAACAGCCACGCTGTAAACACCTTATTCATCTTCTCTGAGAAGTCTTTAATATTTTGGGATTACTGCACATTTGTTGGCAGGTCCTCTCTGGGGCAGCCTTCAGCACTTATAGGACTGCTTAAACTGCATTTGGGCAGTCCAGGAGCTGGTGTGTCCCAAAAAGATGTGGAGGCACCGTAATGCGGTTTGTGGAGGTGATGGCAAATCGACGATGTTGATGAAGATTCATAGAGACGATTGAAGCAAGGTGTCTGCTGCTTGGATGCATTTCTCTTCATAATTAGGAAGCCATGATTATGACACATAACCCGGGGGTTCTGCTTGTATCCATGCTGGCGCTGTTTCCACAGAGGTGCAGGACTTTATGTTGCAGTGAACACTGAGCTCACATGTGAGAGGAAACAGACCCTGCAGCTCCACCTTTTAAAGAAAAACAACAGCATCAACTGTCTCCGCGAGCCACCCAGAAATAAGGCCTGTCTGCAGCAGTGAGGAGGACGTCAGGGTGGGTGGGGGACCGATCGTCAGACTTTAACGTGGGAGACTGAACTTTGTTTTCCAACCAACAGGCAATTTTTGACAAGTGTGACAGACCTGAAGCTGACGGCTGACAATCAGAACGTTCAGGTTTTCTGACACGACAACAATCGATTCAGTGTAACAGCCGGTTCTGTCCCCGTTAGGTCTGCTGGACCTGAGGACTTGAGCACACTGTGTGTTCAAACACTTCCATTAAGAGGCCGCAAATACACACACTGAAACAGCTGTAAACAAGGTGGAGGACACAATTCATCTGGACCAACACACAGAGGGAGAGAGAGAGAGAGGGAGGGAGAGAGAGAGAGAGAGAGAGGGAGAGAGAGAGAGAGAACACACACACACACACACACAGAGGGAGAGAGAGAGAGAGAGAGAACACAGAGAGAGAGGGAGAGAGAGAGAGAGAGAACACAGAGAGAGAGGGAGAGAGAGAGAGAGAACAGAGAGAGAGAGAGAGAGAGAGAGAACACACACACACACACACACACAGAGGGAGAGAGAACACAGAGGGAGAGAGAGAGAGAGAGAGAGAGAGAGAGAGAGAACACAGAGAGAGAGAGAGAACACAGAGAGAGAGAGAGAACACACACAGAAAGTAAGAACACACACACACACAGCCTGCAGTGTGAATCATTGTTAAGCAGATGTGTGTCTAAGCTGCATCACACACACACACACACACACACTCCTGCAGCATTTGCACTGATAAAAACTCAATCATATCTCCAGCAGTAGACACACATGTGCAGATGAACATCAGCTCTTCATGGTGCATCCACCTTCATCACAGAACTTCAGCCAAACACTTCTCCCAGCAACACACCCGCCGCTCAGCTGTGGAGAACAGACAGGTCCTCATTCTGAGGCTGTGTACAGAGCAGCTCTGTCTATGAGATGGAATCCAAATGACACACACAGTGTGGAGGATTCAGACGACGGTGCAGGGTAACATGGAGACAGAGCTGAGATGTAGACAGAGAGGTATCATAATGTTTGAAAATAACACCCCTCTATCAGGAGAAAACCAGCTCAGTCAGCCGAGGAGGAAGGTCGTTGAGAAGCGCCGAGCCACATAAACACTGCAATTCACAGCGAGATGACAGCCTAACACCACCGAGCCCGTTTTCAAACTTCACAATCTTCATCCCTGAAAAACGTGCATGTCGGTCTATAAAACACACGTTTCACCGTGAGTTCCCTCTGACAGCGTTCAGAGCTGCTTCATGTGGCTGAGGCTGTAACCTCCAGCCTGTCAGCCGCTCACATGCCCACATGAGATGAATGAAGCCATGAAGCAGGCTTCAGTGTCCGGCAGAGATCGACACGTGGAATGAAAACGT
This sequence comes from Parambassis ranga, assembly GCF_900634625.1. NCBI lineage: Eukaryota > Metazoa > Chordata > Actinopteri > Ambassidae > Parambassis > Parambassis ranga. The sequence goes on from NC_041043.1 coordinate 17,109,038, forward strand.
AGAGGCTGCTATGATGGAGGATCTGTGACCCCCACGAGATGAGGACACACAGGCAGCCGCTCTGCATGTCCTGCTGCTGGAATGACTGCCAACAGCAGGGCGGACTGATTGAGTCGTCCGTTGGCTCGTTAGCGTTCCACTGGGATCCGGCCGTGGGCTGACAGCGGCAGGATTTGCTGCTGCCTTTTAATAATCGGGATAAACGGCTCTCTCATTCTGTGCCAAACCACAAGGTCAACACGCACTTCACCATCACTGACCGCAGCGAGTGACCTGAGCCACGGGCTGAAGAGGGGGCGTCAGCTGAGGTCAGGGAAGGTCGCTACCATAACATCCACGTGAGCTGAGCGACAGGATACTGTAGGCGGGCTCTGAATGTCTGCAGGAGGCTCCGCTGCTGCCGCACAACTCAAGAGGTGATGATTAGTTTTTCCCTCACTGTAAAGACCGTTACACATCATCTACTGCTCCAGCTGGTTCTGATACAGCGCTCTGTGTCAGCAGCCACAGTAATCTGCTGTAAATACACACCACAAGCATTCATGGGAAAATGGCCAGACTGAGGAAAGAGGAAACCATGTCAGACGTTAGCCTCTCCGCCATAGTTAGAAGTGCGACGCAAAGAACGGGCTGCATCCCTAAATCTCCACAGTGAAGCATCTGTCTCCATCTACCTCCATCCGCTGCGTTCTCCTCTCTCACAATGATTAACTTCATGTCCTCTCTCAGAACATCCATGTGTCTCCTCTTTGTCCTTCCGCCTGACCTCCTGCATCCTTCTACCAATATAATCACTCTCCCTGCTCTGCACATGTCCAAACCACCATGTCCAACCATCTCCACCTGGTCTCTGACTTTGTCCCAGTCAACCTGTCCATGTGATGTGCTCGTTTCTGATCTGGTCCATCATCGTCACCTCTAAACAGAACCTTAACGTCCTCATCTTCAGCTGCCTCCTGTCTTTAGGCGGACAAAGTTGATGTGATACCACAGGCTTGGTGGTGGAGACCAGAACCAGACATAAAGGACAGTAAATATCAGCTCTACAATGGTCAGGTAATCATGAGTGAACACAGAGGTGTAAAGACTGTCAACGAAAAAACTCAAAATACAAAGAAGCACAGACCAGGATCAGAGTGCTGGTCTGGAGAGGACACAATTCTGCTGTGCACACAACAAATATCAAAGATTGTATAGATTACAGGGCTCCTTGTATAGATTCCCACACCTGTTAACGACCATTGCTGGGATTCAGGGGTGTGACTGCAGTGGATGAGAATCTGAGGAGGGAACTCCTGGATCTGTATGCAGTGAGGGAGCCTGGAGCACCCTGACCCAGATAGCATCGGCTGCCCTGAGATTGAAACGCTGCAGCCCTGAAAGGGATTTAATCGTGTGTTAGATTAGACCTGGAGCTCATTACTGCTCAGTGACAGTCTGTGCTGATGGAGGGGCGGTCACGCTGAAAGCTGCTCAAGTGGAGGAAAATACAAGAATGGAGAGGATCACTGCATGAGGCCTGACAACAGCGTTCAGGGAAAGAATCTGAACTATAAGGCTTCACGAAATAGAGTTTCCTTAAAGATGTAAACAAACGTCAACAACTGTCTTTGCTGAAGATGTATATTTAAAGAATAACCTGCTTCCAGTTCTCGTATTTTTGAAGGGTTACATGCACACACTCTCCAGCAGGCGACCAATATGAAACAAGACATTTTGACATGTAAGGCTTGAAAGAAACTGGCCCTGACATCTTGTTGTTTTGTTGAGGATGGGCTTAAACATCAGGGCCGTATTCAAAGACTCTAGGAACCCCTCAGACAGCTCTTATCTCAGCCTACAAAGTCTTAGTTATGACTCTGAGCTTATGCTGCACATAAACAGGAATCTGCTCGGACAGGTGATGGCTGTATGCAGGTAACAAACTTCACTTGAAGCATAGCGACATATTCCCTTAAAGCCTAATGGATTATTTTCAGGAGGTGGCTGAGACAGATAGTTTGGAGGACGATGCTTCTCTCTGTCCTCTCTGTTTAAGGAACTCCTAAAAGTCCTCCTCTCTACTACAGTATTTCATCTTAAGACCTCTCTTAGGAGCTAAGATGTTTTGTGAATAACAGTTATCTTTACAAGGATTTAGTCTTAATTATAAGGGGAAAACTTGGAAAACGTCATGGTTCTAAGATTTTTCCAATAAGTTTACCACTAGGCACCTTCAGGGCTAAATCTCCAGACAAAGAAGAGGCTGTAGAAATGTGGAGGAACAACATGACGACCACAGACCCAACGCTTTACCCTGACATTTGTGCCAGGTTGCTCTGAAAACTCAAACATTAATTGCCAGAACTGATACACGGCTGTTAAATGCTACTAATTAGCTTCGACCCTCCTGGGACTTACCGCTTCACTGCCTTTTTTTGACTAATGGAGTCACTTTTACGTCAATACATTTTCATGAGGTGCTGCTTTCAAAAGAAACCAGGGAGACAGAAAAGAGTGATGGGAAGGCAGACACAGAAACAGAGAGAGCAAGGTAAACAGGAAGAAAAGGCTATAACCCGAGAGAGAGAGAGAATGCAGAGGAAGAGATCGATTAAAAGGGAGGAAGAAGAAGCAGAGCGACAAACAGAGGGAGAACTGCCGAGGAGTTTATAATGAAGCGCTGCTTGGGCGGGAGTGTGAAGGGCAGTAATTTACCCGTCAAGGACAGACTGATGTGTCACCAGGGTGGAACAGAAAGCCCACAGTGTGAGTGAGAAGCTCCAGCCTGACACTGAATAGCCTGCCTGCTTACACGTTCAGCCTGAGCTGACACCACCCACAGCGCCAACAACTGCAGCCTGAGCAGAGTGGAAACCACGTCTCTACAAAGTTCATACAAAACATTAATTACACGCATGTACATCAGCCAAAAGTCCAGATGTGGACACAGACACACGGCCATGTGGCGTAGAGGAGTACTGCTTGTGCTGTTTTTACAGGTGTGACGCTAAGGTTCATGATGCTTCTGCACTTTATGGTTTGGGTCTGAGCTGGTTTGGACTGTCTGCATCCAGCGGGCTTAACATAAATAACATGAATTCCTGGCGGTCACAAAGTGAACTCGACCACAGTGTGCTTCAGGCGTACACGCAACATGAGCGCAAACAACCCTTCACCTGCAGCAGACAACAACTCCCAGGGATCGATTTTTCCTTTTTTTCCTGCAGAAACGTCTTCTTGCAGTGTTTTATTTTTTCCCCCGACCGTCTCTTTCAAGGCGGTCCGCTGACAATCCACCGATTCAACTGACAGAAAATCAATCCAATCTCATCCGGGTCCAGAGTTCTCTGAGCTCATATCTCGTCAGGAACACAGGTTTGTCTAGTTCACGCGCTCACACACACTCTGAGAGGAAGCACTGTATCCTCTTGTTTTCCTTATCTCCTGATCAGCAGCCCAAGAACGTTCCTCTGGGCTGGATGGTTATTCTTCCTTTTTTGTTAAATGGTCTCCTGAGGATGTGAGAGTTACAGACAGGGGTCTGCTCTGTCATGTCCGTCAGCTGGAGGTGGCTGATTTGACAGCTGAGCTCCCCCACAGACCACAGCACCATATTTACAGTGTAAGAGAAAGTAGAAATGCCAAAGACACAAAAACAAGCTTTCCCTTGGACCTGATAACTTAGACCCCGTTCACACTGGGGAAATCAGTCCGGCTGGAGCAGGATTCATATTCGTATCTGGACATATCCGGATAGTTTTTTTCTGAGTCTGAACACCATGAATCTGGATATATCTGGATAGATTTCAGTCCACCTCTCGGAGGTGGATCAAGGCGGATTGGCTCACATCTGGCTCAGGTCTGAATGCAAACACGGCTAGCAAATCCCACTAGGAACATCATACTTCTGGTTCACAGGGACAGTGTCCGGGTCGCGTACAAAAGCCGTATGTAGACAGCCATTGAACTACGACAGCTTTGCCCCAAGTTTATTTTCCACTGGGCTACAAAGGAATAAACTGCTTTTAGAACTGAAAAAAACAAAGGCTGAGCGACACGGGACAAAAAAAACCCCACACAACGCATGTGCACACGCGGTCCTCCAGCGGCCTGAATGGACTCTGTATATTACGAGGCACCACCTAGTGGTTTGGAGGACAACAACCAAGCCAGGTTAAGCTGGATTGAGCACGGATTAATCCCTACTCCAGCAGCATGGACTTTCTCCAGTGTGAACCTATGTGGTGGGTTTTATAGTGACGCGTGCAGGACTTATAATATGACTGTACGGAACAGGCCGACTGCAGCTCACAGCTCATCCAAACAGAGGATGGACAGGTTGGTCCAACACTGTTGCACTTCCATCGCGTCACAAACAGACCTGCACTCCGCACTTACAACAAAACAGCAGCAGAGGTAGAGTACATTTTAAGTGAATTAACAAATAAACTGGGCCATCCATAGACGAAAGGATTGTATTTTACCTATATTTAGAGATTTAAGTGATGCTTTGAGAAGAAGTTCACGTTTATAATATGACGTCATGATGGGATGATTTTCAGTTCCACCAAAAACAACACTGACGCCCACAGAGCTAACATACACAGGTATAAAGGCCGCCCGCTGTCACTCACAAATCAGGAGCGCCTTCTTTTCTTCTTCTTCTACAAATTGCCTGACGGACTTCACCCATCCACTGCCGCGTGACACATCTAAAGCACAATCAAGATTAAGAAGGGCGGCGGAGAAACTGACGGACAATTAGCTGCGGATCAAAGCAGTCCTCCACCCTCAAAGCAAGCTGCTCTCATTACGGGACTACCCGCGGAGGCCGAGACCAGTTGATCAAAGTCACTCTGTGAGACTAAACCTGGGAGCCTCGGAGGAGTTACTGTCACTGCCGTGCATCGCTGCACAAACACGCTGCAGAGGAGTCTTCCACTGTCTTCCTCTGTGCACCAACAATACACACAGTTACAAAGCCTTTTGAAATATTTCAAAACAGTCTTTGAGACAAATACGATGAGTTCAGCCCAGAGGAGGACACAGATTAAAATGAGGGTGTAGCTGATCGTGGAGGTTGGAGATCGAGATGGGATGGGGTCTGAAAGGCATGTAGAAGCTTTAGACCTACTGATGCTGGTGGTCAGCTCAGGGAGGTCGATGGGGTCTATGAGTTAGATTAGGATCTGCTTCTAGAAATGGCGGTGTGTCCTCGGCGGTCGCAGAGAGATTTTCTCTAATATTAGTGATTTTAACTTATGGACAGAAGCACAGCTGTGCTCTGGGATCACCTGTGTCTCCAACTGTGGCCAAACTCTACATGGAGGAAGTGGAGAGAAGAGCCCCGAGTCCCTTTCCTGGAACCACCCCCACATTCATTTAGCCTAAACATACACTGATAGCTAATAATTGATTTGAATTCAGGCCCTGATCAGACTGCCGCCTTTATGTTTCTCTTGACTCAGACTGAGAGAAACGTGGCAGCTCATTCATCTTTAACCATCTAGGGTGGCATTGAAGGGCGATGGTTCAGGTGCAACTTCCCTGTTCCCCTCACAACTCCAGCAGCAACAAACACTTCCTTCTGCAGCCATGTTTTATGAATGAAGGTGAAAGTGGAGCCATTCAGAGTGTGAGTGTGTGAGCAGCGTACAGAGTAAACACACAGGCTCCAATGATCCTTCTCAGGTCCTAATGTGTTTAAAATGTGTGAGTCACAGCTCTCAGTCACCACAGAACATTAGCCACTCATTAAAAAGCTATTAAAACACAATGAAACCCACATAAACACACAAGTGAGAGGCTGCAGGTCTGTTGGTTCCATTTCTGGGGTTGTTTGTTTTGTAAACTTGCCATCAATATAAGTGACTTGTTCCTGAACCTGAGAGTGAGCCGGACATTATCTTAAATAAAAGACCTCTCCACCTCCACTTTGTGGACTCCTGGCAGCCATTGGGTGTGTGTGTGTGTGTGTGTACATCAGCCCCGTGGCCAGCTTATGTCAGATTCAGTGTTGTTTTGAAGTGGGTGAAAGAGGTATTATGGTGTTCATGTGTGATGTGTCGTTTACTCTGACTGCACCACATACAGATGTATGGTCACGGTCTGACACCAAGGTGCACTCCATCCATTCCACAGCAGCAGCGCTGAACACCTGATGAGGTTTCCCACCAACAAAGAAATCAGCAGCACAAACGGCTTCTGGATTTTAACTAAGGCCGCCACAAACGACTATTTTGACAGAATATTTGAGTAATCGGATCACACGCAAATGTCGTAATTTTCGCATAGGTACGGCTTCCACTAATGACTATTTCAATAGTGGACGACTACTTTGGACGGCTAATTTGTCATCGCTTCATCCGCAACCACCTCCAAGCCTACGGCCGAAACCCTCATGCTTTAAAACTCTGTGTGTGTCTGTGTGTGTGTCCGCTCACCCATTCCCGCGTCTGCCGACGCACATTACCGCCAAATCTGAACTCCACACCAACCTACAACCGGCTCATCCGAACCTATTTACATGATTTACTGCTGAAATGGATGGACTGTTTCTTGGCGTCAGACCATGACCATACATCTGTATGTGGTGCAGTGAGAGTAAACGGCTCATCCGGGATTCAAACCCAGGACCTCTTGCACCCAAAATGCAGATTATCCCAACCTTCGAATGTTACTCGAGTACTTGACTAATCGTTGCAGCCCTAATTTGGAAACTTGCTCTGATGTCTGAAAAACAGTTTCTGCCTTCATTTAGGTCGATCACATCAGTCTGCCGGATTCTTACAAGACGTCCAGCTGCAGTGGACACTGCTCATAAATATAAAGTAGAGGAGCCTCAACACCACATCTCTCCAGTAGCAACACAATCCTACCAGCATGCATCACACGGTGCTTCACAGAATCACTGGGAAGCGTGTAAATAATGGATCCTGTGGAAGGACTTTGTCACGGTCTTTGGACGAGCTCTCCCACTGTCAGCGTCCTTTAGTGTCACACGTGAGTCAGTATGAGTGTGACAGTGTCTTGTCCACACAAACACACTACCTGCTATGGAATGTTTTTGCAGCATGAACTGCTACACTGCCGACTCTCTCAGACTATTTTCTTTTTTTGCATATGTGTGTTTTTAAGGTTGTAAAGCAGGGAGCAGATCTGGAGAATAATCTGGCTGCCTTTGTCTGTCTCTTCTTAGTCATGATTTGGATTGGACTGCAGGGGGTTTTGGCAGAAACTAACTTGTTCTGGGCCAAATTCCTGCACTTAAGATGTACTTGGCAAAGGTGCAGATTGGTCTAAATATTGGCCTCATTAATTCTGCGTGTTCTCCAGCACTGACAGCCAAAGCTGAGCTGCTTTGCAGACTTTATATAGCTAACAGTCCACAGAGAGTGTGTGTCCACACAGGATGATATAAGCTAGCAGATTTGTAATCCAGTCAGACAGTAGCTCAACTTAAAATGCCAAAGCCATCATTGCCATGATTGTGAAGTGCTGTTAGCATTTCTGGAGAATGCTGCAGTTTGCATTTACATGGGGCACAATTAACCAAACGCAAATGGCATTAAATAATGCTTCTGTCTATTAAAAGTCACAGTGCATATAAAGAGGAGTGTGTGAAGTCCCGTCTGCAGTATGAGGACCGTATACACTCAGGATTCAGTACAAGATGTATGATTAAGCAGCACAGTGAATTATCCAATTTATGATGTTACTGACAGCAAGCTCAGTGGGAGGAAGACGACAGACAGGGACGAAGACAACAGCCAACCAGAGAGCCAAAGAATGATAATTAATTAAGCCATCAGCACAGACGCCACCAGAGCCTCCACACAAAGGATGTCACTTCAGACAGAGCAGCCCGAGTGCTTCAGCAGAACACAACCAGTTTAAGTCCACACACACACACACACACACACACCACATTCTGTTATCTTGTCACATTTTTGGGAATGTTTGAATAACAGTAGCAGATCACACTCACAATTTATTTTTCCAACGTCCCTCGACTCTAAACTTCTTCCGTCTGAATTTTAATGGATACATCACCACTCAGACAAACAGTCATTGCACGGCGTGGATCTAATAAACTTTGGTACGACGTCAAGTTTGATGTGTGCAGACTGTACGATGACCATTCACTGAATCAAAGGCGATCACAGGTTACGACGTACGTCATCATGCGTGGAGGAGGAGGAGGACGTGGATGCGGGGTGACAGGTCGTAAATTTCTGACACCGCTAGAATTTTATTTTGGCTTATCTTTGGTACAACAGCCATCACCGGCCTCACAGTGAGACGTAACACCACCATTTTAGAGCCACGACCAAAGATATCTCTACGATTCTCCTGCGATGGACGTCGTTCGTCTGCGACATAATGTGAAGCATTAAGCAGCTAAAGGACTAAAAACTGTGTCCTGCACAGACATAGGTTGGTGCAATGTCCTCTTCAAACATGCTTTAGAAAAAGCTCTCTGCCTGGACAGCAGCTCTTCCTCCTCTATCACAAGCAATCCGATCAAAATCAGGCCACTGAGGAAAGCTAGAAATTAGCATTGTCTGAGGAGGACTGCTGTCGTCTTTCTGAGAAAAATCTGAGTTTAAAGGCACTTTTATTAACACCAAGCTAAACAACAAATCAGCTAAAAGTACACATTGGACTCCAAAAGACCATAAAGTGGCTCGATAACTGCTGACAGTCAAACAGACTTCACTATGAGCAGCAGTGTTTACAGTACAAGCACAAGCTGTAGAGAATCGGTCATATAATCCATTGTATTCCCAGTACGATGCTGGCCTTGTGCTCACACTGCCTTATGCTTCACTGTACAATCGATCACTCCATCTTCCCCATCAGCGTTCTTTAAAAGCCATCCCTAGGCCAAGGATTTCAACTGTTCTGTTTCACAGCAGCAGCTCTGCACCTTGGAAACAGGGATCTCCATGCCTACAGAATGTTAACGGTGTCATGGCGACGTGAGAACCAGACAAAATGGGCTTTATGGCATGTGAAGCCACTTTCATGGAAATGACATGAAGTGTGCTGCAGCTCAAAACACCATGAAGAAAATACATTTCACCCTCTGTGGGGGAGTTTATCTAATCAGAGCCGAAGAACACTGCTCCTAAGAAAAATGCAGGACTGTAGGACTTCATCCAGCTCCTGATATCGAAAAGATAAAGCAAGCGTTCAGTGAGGGCTGCATCAGCTGTGATGCTCATTTCCTCCGGCTTTGCCACCACCACTGAACTCTGCACATCTGAAAACTCATTTGGCCAAATTTAATATCCCCAAGCCAAACTTAATATCATTAAGGGCAATCATCCCAGACACTGGCTGGCTGTGGAACTTATCAGGATGCTCTAATGAGATGCTAACACACACACACACACAAGTTTCAGGGGATCTCAGTTTAAGCGAAGTGACAGAAGAAGGTTAACCAGGAAGGCCACCCAGCTCTCCACCAACAGGTGGCGCCAAATATTAGTAAATTGATTGATGTGTCCACCAGGACCGACGCGAACTAAGAACTCACAGTGATAGACAGCAGTCATTAAACAGCTCTCAAACAACCAAGAATGTGCTAACCCTCCGACTTCAAGGAAAAACAACCTTCTCCATCCAATGTTTACATTTTTGTCTGAATGGAGGCCCCATGGGGTCCACTGGAAAGGGTGTGTCTCTCTGTGTGGGGACACACTGTACCTGCCCAACAGATGAGCTTTAGCTTAAATCCCCACAGCTGCTGGGCAGCATATAAAGGAACAATAGAAGATGGTCACCACAGTCAGCACAGACTGCGGCTGCTTGCTTCGCACTCACACACAGGGGGGAAAAAAAAGACAGTGGTTTCCATAGCAACAACTTGTAATCCCTAAAATCACACACACGAGTGGGTCAGGGCTTCCAACACACAAATGAAAGGTTAGAATATCAATCATTCAATAGTGAGTCATCATTTACAGTAGTATCTGGAAAAAAGGCAACATGATGTCTAGAGTGCCGCACATGATGAGGTTCTCCTGTGTTCCCTCCACCTACAGCCAGCAGGATGTTTCCACTGTGGCTTGGATTGCTGTGAACAGTGTCTCAGGTAGTCAGACTCACTGTTCAGCTTCTCAAACATGAGGATTTGTTGATTATTTACGTGAAAATACCTAAGGTCTAAACCATGCATTCATTACACAGTCATCAATCAGCTAATAAGTAACCAGCATTATACAGTATTAGCAATTATAAAGCTAAATTGAAGAAGAGGTTAATTTTTTTAGGTTATTGTTCATCGATCCACCTCACAGCCTCTCCAATAAACAGGTAAAAACACACAAGAGACCGCGAGCTATGGACCGCCCACCGTCTGAGATCACAGTGTGCACAGCACCGGTGTCAGACTGGCATTTATGCTGCCCAGTGGTTCCGAGTTACGGCTGGATTTCATGGTGCTTTGTCCTGAGGGGCTCTGGCTGTTTGGTGTCACGCCCTCTGACAGAACGACGCAGTGCCCAGATGGTCCAGCTTATCTGTATGCTGCGCTGCGCCAAGGACAGTGGCGCCTCTCAGGATGTGTGTCAGCCAGGCCACCCTGCTCCTGATCGCACACTCATGACTTTCCACGTCTGTCCTTGAAACATTCAAAACACTCATTCCTCAGCTGATTCCGGCGACAGCGTTGAAACACAGTGATCCATGTTTATCATATTACATCAGTGGTATTTTTGGGAGTGTTTTGAATAATGGATGAAAGAAAGCATGAACCTGAGCTGTCTGGTACAGAAAGGCTGGAAGTCTTAAATCTTCCCTTATTTTCACATCTGCATCAAACAGACCTGGTACCTTATCTACCAAGATCCATTTCACATCAGCAACAATCGAGTGTTTCCATTGTAACATATTGCAAAACAACACTTTACCATCCAAGGACTGTGCTTTGAGGTTCAAGAGAATTTTTTGAAGAGTTTAAAATAGGGACGTCCAGATCCGATCCTGTGATCGGAAATCAGGCCCGATTACATGGTTTCAGTCTCGATCGGAATCCGACATTATCTTCTGATCAGGACTTGCGGCAATGCAGCCTTTGTGCTCGTGGAAACGTGTAGTGGGTGACAGGTGAAGGTGCAGGACATCACAGCCACAATGGCACAAATGATCACAATGAGCGACCTGCCAGTCGCCTTAGTAGAAAACCTTAAAAGTATCGGATCAGGACTCGGTATCGGCAGATACTCAAAATCAAATGACTCGGACTTGAGGGCAAAAAAACCTGATCGTTGTCCATCCCTAGTTTAAAACAGAGACTGCATATAGAAATGGACGCCATGACAGTTCCCCAAAAGTGAGGCCAAAACGCCTGGGTCGCCCCCTGCTGGCTGGCTGTAGTACAGGTCTTATCCCCACCTCCTCCATGTTAGTGGATGGGACACAGATCCACTGAAAACAAACAGGATGAAACAACCAAGGCCCTGGCCTGTTGTAGCACAGAGAGCGAGCCACCTTCAGCTCAGATTAACGACACATCCGTGGTTAAACCTTGTGAAACGAGCAGCGATACAATACTATATGATGAGCAGGCATTGCAGCCAATCAGAATGTACTGCATGAAGCTTTGTAGTTGGAAAACAAAGACCCAGCAGCAGACTAGCAGCTAGCCCATTAACTTAATGTCTTCAGTTCATGTTTCCAGACAAACACCCCGAGCGACCGTTCAGGTCTGCACCTCTGTGATGTGAGCAATAACGAGCAAATAAGGTTGATGATGTGTGAACATGACACGCAGCCCTTCAGCCATCATCGCCTGTCCTCGCCACCTCTGGAACACAAAGGCCTGAGTCAGCTCGCAGTCCCAGGACAGATGGGGACAATCTGCTCGCAGCACGCCACACAGTGTGCGCCTGTCAGTTCATCAGCCTGATGCTCGTGACCTGACAACTTATTTAAAGTGCAGCTCCACCCCATGAAGCTCTTTACACTCAGACACAGTGTGTCAGACAGTGTGCTGGTTAATGTACGCCTGCCTAACGGGCAAATCTGTGATTTCAGCTACAGTCCAAGCAAAGCAGGAGGAAGAGAGATACGTCCAGCTCGGATGTAAAAGCCTCAATTGTGTCAACTTCAACCCTGCGACCCCCAACCAGTGTCTGTGTTTTCCCTCCTGTCACATGTTCAGTCAGTGTGAGCTCACGCTGTTGTCAGCTTCTTGTGACCAAACACAAGCTGAGATCAAATTCAGCTGCTACGACCTGTCACTCTGCATCCACCTCCTCCTCCTCCTCACATGATGACGTACGTCGCAAACCTGCGATCGCCTGCGATTCAGTGAATGGTCTTCGTACAATCTGCACACATCGAACTTGACGTCGTACCAGAGTTTATTAGATTCACGTCGCATAGTGCATCATTGATAAAAGTCGCACAGTAGAGAGGCCGTTACATGTGAGCAAGTGCAGCTGGGTACATGTCTTCTGAGCTGCTCTTACAAGTTTTACTAAATCTTGTTTTACTAAATGTACTACTTACTAAATCTTGTCTGAAACCACAGCAGCAGGCTGAGCAGCTACACTCACTATGAACAGTATGTGTAGTAATCCGATTAACCCCCTGTGCCACGTCGACGTGACCTCTGGGTATATTTTACTGCGACCAGCGGCCCCCGACACACATTATGCATCAGCTGGTGGTTATTTAAGAATGGAAGGTTCAGCAGTGGCATGGATGGATTGTCAGTCACGCCGAGTCTCGGGATGAGCCAAGTGCATAAAAATGTTAATGGAAATGTAGATGTGGCCCCCCCCCCCCCCGAGAGACTGAACCCTGCAGCTCCGTCTTCAAACGCACTTCAAAGGCCATCTGGTTGTCCCTTGAAAGGACGAGGACGAGTGATGTGGGTGGACACGCTGAACGCGGCCTGCGTGCTTTGAAATGTCAAACCGGCACATTAACAGGTCTACAGGCGTTTATGTTTCCAATTACAGCTGAGTGCTCGGAGGAGGATGTCGGAGCAGCTGACAGTTGGTGGAAGATTGACTCTGGGATTGCTGCTAGTTTGCCGGAGACAAAAGCTCCACGGCAGCCCAAGGCCGTTCTGCAATGTCAACATCTCCAGTGAGCAGCGGGTTCAACTTAGCGCACCAAAACACCGTGCTGATAAAATTCTCTTTTTGGCATCGCCTGACTCGAGAGGAGGAGAAAAACAGGCACAGCTGAGCATGACCGACCCTGCTGAGTGGGAGGGAAGCTCAGCAGGAGGGACGGAGGGGGGAATCATCTGTATCCTTTTCTTTCTTTATTCGTTTCCATTTGGAAGGACCCCCGGCGGCTCCACACTCAGGTCTGCCTTTCACAGGAAGCAGGCCGGCCGGCCGCTGCTCCTGCCTGACCTGTGACTCACGGTGACCAAAGCCGCGGAGAGGCGTTTGAATGTGTGGCAGACAGGAAACTGCTGGGACGCAGTATCGATCATGGCAGTTTAGAAGTGACCATGGCGGCGAGTCAATAGGGCAAAGTGTTTACAGCTCAAGCCTTGCATAAAGACTCACAGCTCCGCGGTGGAAGAAAATGTGCATGAGGCAGAGAAAGAGAGTCAGTGGGAGAGAGGTAAACAAAGAGCAGGAAAAACAGACTCATAATCTCACGGTGCTTCAAACTCTGTTTACACAGACTGAAAAATGTCAGCAGCCTGTAACACCGTCTACACTGAACCGTCCATTTAAAGCACACGCTCAGAAGAAAGAGAGACTCAACATGGGTTCAGCTCTGTTTGTGAAAATAAAACTAACCAGAGAAACAAAAGAGAAGAAGAGGAGGAGGAAGAAGAGGAGGTGGAGGGTGATGGTGAAATGTGAGTGTTTACCTGGAAGGCCTGCCAGAGCCGATCGGCCAGGGTGCTGATCTCAGAGAGGATGTGATGAATGAGAAAGGACTTTGACACGCTGCTGCCCCCCAGCTCCACCAGGTACTCCGTCAGTGCAGCCTGCAGCTGAGGTTTAGAAAGACAGAATAAAACATCGAGAACATCAACCAGAGTCAAACTGGTGAAGATACATATATTCAGCTTAATAAATGGATCACTGATGTTGTCCGGAGCTTAAATTTAAGAGCTCTTTTTTCAGTCCAAAGACACATCTTTAAAGATATCCAGCGTTACTGTCAGAGAGCAGCCAGTCCTCCTTACAACACACAACCCTCCACAGTCCATCCATTACCAGATTAATCATGTCAGAGGCAACCTTTTCCAAAGGAAGCACTTGGTGCATGGAGGGTAGCTGGGATCATTTCTTTGTTTAGTACTAAAGAAAAGCGACTGCACATCCACGCCTGAGTTTTATGTAACTTCTAATCCCATCCTTCATGTTTTTACAGACACACACAGCGAGAGGCTGCTCTGAATTAATAGAGCGATAAAGGGAGTACTCCAGCATTGTGTTTGGGCTGAAACACACGAGCTGAGCTGGATCCAATATACAGGAAGGTAATAAAAGTTCCTCCAGCAGACAAAAAGGACGACACGGTGAAGATGAAGGCTGCCAGACACTAAACTGTTCTCCTCTCTGAAAGGTTATTACGTGAAATATGTCTGCAGCATGGTGACATTTGAATGACATCGCTTGGGAACAGGATTTGCAATTTCATCGTCTGGGCTCTTCATCTTGTCCAATCTCTCCCTGCTCCTGGAAGGTAACAACCCCAGCAGGAGCTTTCAGAGAGGAGAAAGAGGTCTCTTCTCAGGAGGAGGCAGGACCGCCGCCGCATTACAGCTCGAGATGGAACGCTCAGTGAGTGAAAGCATCTTATGACACTTCCAGCAGACTCTGATTGAGACAGTTGACTCCTGACTTTAGAGCAGAGATGGCAGCTGCCCTACAGTAAGAGCACAATTTCACACAAGGGATTCAGTGGAGTGCAAATGATCTAGTCTGGATGTCCCCTCTGTCCTCACACTCATCAAATGTTGACTTTCTTCACACTGGGGAAACAAAATCCAGCTAGAGCGGGATTCGGGCCATATCTGGATATATCTGGATAGTTTTTTTTCTCTGTCTGAACAACGTGAATCTGGATGAATCCGGATCTCGAGCCGGATTGGCTCAAATGTGGCTCAGGTCTGAACGCAAATGTGATACTTCCGGTTTACGGGGACAGTGTAAACAACCGTCGAACTACGACAGCTTTGCCCCGAGTTTATTTTCCACAGGACTACAAAGGAACAAACTGCCTTTTGAACTGGAAAAAAAAAAAAAAACAACGCGCGACACAGGACAAAAAACGCACACGCGGTCCTACAGCGGCCACCTAGTGGTTTGGAGGACAACAAACAAGCCGGGTTAAGCTGGATTGAGCCCAGAGACGCGTGTGTGATAGACAGATTTGAAAATAGGTCTGAACGTATCCAGCTTAAAGGCGATCTGGATTCATCCTACTCTGGCTGGATTCTCCAGTGTGAACAGGGGCTAAATCACATGGAGTCGCAAAATAACAAAGAAAAATCTGGCTTATATTGAAAGAACCTGAGTGGAAAAAAAAAAAATAGGAAACTCTGGAAACAAAAGTCCCACAAAGAATCTCTCAACGACTGAGCCAGCACAGTCCAGCAGTGATGATTGAACCCACAAATGCAGTTCTACACAATATTCTGTCACTTTTGTTTGCACTCCGTTCTTGCCTCTAAAACTGTGTGAAGATATTTGATGAGCAGAAACATCACCTGCTCGAGCATGTGACAGAGCTGTGTGAACCTCCTCCTAGCTCCGGCCATGAAATCCTCAGTCAGCTTTAAAAACCACGTCTGATTACAGCTGCTTAACATTCTGCTCCAACCTGCTGCCACACACCAACACTTGCACAAAGTGAATCTACAAAATAATTAAGCAGAACAATTTTACTTTCTAATCACTGCTGTGTTTTACAGCCGGCGGGTCAGTGGTGAGGATTTAAACATCTGTGGTCACACTGAGAAAAATGAAGGTTAAAGGAATAAATCCCCTCGGGCTTGTATGCACAGTGAGATGTATTAGAACCTCTCCTGCATGTGAATGAAGCAGAACAACAGGAAACTCATGCTGCACACCTGCACCTCGCCCCTCCACCTCCACAGCCTCATTTCAAAGCCCTGCGATTCATGTATACACACACCATGCTACACTCAGCAGCTCTCCTTTGTGGGCAGAAATGGCATGTCACATTAAGAAGAGTTACACAAGTGTAATTATGTGGACACCCACCCTCCCTCTGATCAGCACACTCACGGAGGCTCAGACCTCTGCAGCTCTGAGCTCCTCTCACAGGAGGGACACAAACACAGGAGGCTGTTTGTTAGCCGAGGTAACACAGGATGAAGAAATGCTGTGCTTGTTCTAAATTTAATATCAATATCATGAATTGTTCCCACAATATCCGACACCACAGCTTAGCCTGAGGCGAACCTCTTCATCATGTCCCATCGCCCCTTCATCCTGGAAATCCACTCAGTGCTACATGAGAATGTTGTCACACTAAAAACATCAGATTGCTTGTGAGCAGCGTGTTGAATGGATTGCTGAGGCGTCAGACTGTGTTATATGGTGTCACAGTGCTGGTATTCCTCCCTGATCGTGTCGGGAGCTGCTTCCCCTGCCCTTCATCTCTGACCTCCCCATCGTCTCTGCATTGTCTTGAACAATCAGTCTGACTGGCAGAGCGATGGGCCGTTCATTAACAGCCATCCTCACAGTCCTTATAGAGGAACTTAAAAAGAATGTTAATTCCTTTTCTTATAGAAATCTGCTGCACACAGAAAATGCAAAGCGTGGTGGGCTTCTGTGCAGCGAAGGTCAGACCATTCATAAAACATGTGCAGCACATGTGTTTGCATGTCAGATTTAAAACCACCGAGAGGACGTGAAGCTGAGTATTTGCTGATCTGCAGCTTTCCACAGACTGGTCTGAGGAGGCTGTAACGTTATCTGTAACATGTTGAGCTCTTGTTTTGTTGTTTTTCTGATTTCTGTCTGAATAACTGTGTTACTCTGAGTTCTCTCTGCTTGCAGCCATGATGGAGCTGTTGGTGTAGCGGAGCAGGACTTCATGCTGCAGAGCGCGCTGATAACACACATTCTGAACTCTGACTGGCATGAAGCTGAACTGTGAGCTTGTGACTGTGTTCCTTTAAAATGATAGAAACCTGCTTCAGTTATAACAATAACGTCTGTCCAGTGCAACCAGGAGCACAGCTGAGGGGACTCCTCTCATCCTGTCTGTCTGTATTCAGGTCTCTCAGAGACAGATTGATGCTGTGTTAATGGAAGTCCTCATTAAATATAAATTATTTTCTGCCCTCCTCACCACTATCATCAGTTTAGACGACAACTGCTAAACATCTCTCTGCTGCCACACAAGAAAACTCCCGGTTTCTCCACCAATAGCCCCGACAAACAGAGAGGCAGGAAATTGCCTGCAGCCATCTTAGCCGGGTAATCCATTTCCTCTGAACGCTCAGTGAGAACCAGATGGGATCATTTCACCGTCGTCAGCTCAGGCTCACTTTCATCTCCGTTTCCCAGCTGCCAGGCCCTGTCATGACAGTAGCATGTGTGAGGCGGCGAGTGGGCCGTGAAGGCAGTTTTACTCTTTATGGACTGGCTGAGCTTTGAAAGAAGGTTAGCGCTCATAACATATAGCGCTGCACCCCCGCATTGTAATATTCAAAGCACAGTCTATACTGAATCACATCCAGAAGGTCATTATGGCTTCAGTCAGAGCACTGTCTGAATCAGGACCGCCCAAAGTGTCCATCATTTACATGAGAAATAACTTTTAGAGCCAGAACAATGAGAAACCAGAGCATCATCTCTGCAGCGTCTGTTTCATAGGCTGAAGCAGAAGGCTAACCAGACACACAACGACCATAAACAGATACAACAACAAACAGCCCATCCACTAACGCACAATGACCACAACACGCACACAAAACGTCAGCGACATAAAAGCAGGACAAACGTCCCGCTGCTGAGGAGTGAACGGCTGCAACCGGCCGAGCTAGCTGCACGCTGTTGCTACATTTAACCCGTGTTAGTCTGCAGGCGCTGATGAGAAGCCAAGCTGCTCCTTAAATCCACATCACACGTTAAACTTGACGTTAAAAACCAAAAACTACAGCCAGCTACAGCTAACGGAGCTAGCTACACGGCTAGCTACTACAACACAACCTCTCTGTTTAACCATTGATTCACTGTGCTGTGATCAGTTTACAAAACGTGCTACACAGCCGGTGAATCACCCGTTAACCGGCCCTCCTCATTCTCCATGGACCCCGACTTTAGTGGACTCTCCTGGTGAATGACCAGCTGACACTGTTCAGACCTGCTTTGCAAAATGTTCAGTGAATCTGCAGCGTCTGTTTCATTTTATAATCCTACGGATTAGACGATGAAACAAACCAAAATAATCTGCATCCTATTTAGAGCTGCTTTTAAATCTCAAGACAGTATTGTTACAGGAAATGTTTTTACACTTTTCAGAGCAATGATTCATTTTTTAATTTTCCATAAGCTGCTGCTGAAGAATCCATTACGCTGAGTCAACACATATTTTTACACAAACATCAATAAAAGTAATAAAATATTATCAAACTTTAAGGACGCTCATGGGAGACTGGGTTACATTAAAGCTTGTTCAGGGGAACACATTAACTCTTTCTCTCATATTAACCCAGGGGACAGTGGTGAGACATCACCGTGGGACACACACCCGCCTCCCCCCACTCACCCTGCTTTGCTGGTGCCCGTGTAGCAGCATCCCAGTCAGCTCCCTCAGTGGTTCCTCCACCCGCCTCACGAACTCCACAGACGGCAGCCTCTGAGAGCAGAAGAGGTCCATGGCCCGGGCTGCGGCCCGGCAGGCCTGCAGCATGAGGCGGTGAGGAGGAGGAGGAGGATCCCTGCAGGATACCACCACAGAGTGCAGCAGCTGGTACAACGTGTCAGCCAACACCGAGCTGGCGTCCCCATCAGGGCTGAACCACAGGGCCTCCAGGCCTCTGCTGGTCCCTGATACCTGGTGCAGGGCACACAGTGACTGGAGGAACTGCACATGAGGGAACAGCACATCTTCACATGCACGTCTGCAGAGGCTGGAGGGAGGCGGCGGCAGAGGGACAGAGGCAGAAGGCTCAGAGTCCTGCAGCAGGAGGTCAGGAGTCTCGGAACCGCTGTCTCCAGGGGGTTCTGCACTTTCTGGTCCGAACAAATCCTGAGAATTATCGTCCATTCTGTCGTGGTTACCTGGAAGATGTGGAGCAGAAACAGGCTGCAGAGCTGCATCTGGATACAACCACAAGAATGAATGATGAACACTCCACTGACTGAGCTCCCTCTGCTTCTAAAGATCACTGTGCTGTTTCCAGAGAGGAGCAGAACAGTGAGCCCTGAGCCCACACTGGACACGTGACAGGAGGAACACACACAGAGTGCCCAAAGTCTAATTACTGTGTTCATGTTTCTATATAAACTGACTGTGATTAATCACTTCATTGAAGAAGATGAAGGTCTTTCAGCTGCTTCTGTGGCTTCAGTGTGTGCTCTTACTGTTCTTATCTGTACACTCCTACATTCTCTGGTGCCTCTTCTTTCGGGGCAGGAACAGGAGCAGTGTGTGTGTGATAATCTCGCAGCGTCGGAGCTCCTCCTCAGACTCCTGACAGATCGCACTTACCCTTGAGATATCCTCCACTCAGACTAAAGGCATCAGCAAAGGCGCACTCCTTGTTTGTGCGTCTTTATGACGGGAGCTCAGTTTCACTAAATGAATTATTCTGAGTCTGTTCAAGGTTGAAACAGCAACAGAAGCAACAGAAGCAGGAAGATCCTCTGACTTTCAGTGACCCACACACATGTAGACAGGCCTACCTGCTGCCTCCGAGACGCTCTTTGCGTTTGACGTCACCTTGGCGACGAGCATCTCCTGTCGCAGCCTCAGCACCTCCTGCTGCAGCCCCTGGGCTCTCTCCTTCCAGCTTTCATCTTGGCGCCGCAGCGTGCAGGCCTGAGCCTCGGCGTGCTCTCGCCCACTCATACCCCGGGGCCTGGTTTTTATTACAGCCACTGCCAGGGCCACTTTCACTTTCATGAAGAACCACTCTGCTCGACCCGCTCCGACAGCTTCAGGAAGTCACAAACATCACTGCTGTCATTCTCAGAACCCAGACCATTATAAGACTCAACACACACAAACACACATCCAACAAATACAGACTTTAGAATATCTCTGATCATCTCTGCTGTAACTATAAAACAGACACAAAACGACTCCACAGAAATGACCACAAACTGACATAAAAGTGCCACAAAAGTCAGTGATTGAAGTCATTTTTCATTCCATAGGTTGAAGCAGGGCAGCTAAAACACAGAGAAGGCTAACCCGACACACAGAGCCACACTGACGGACACAAAACGACAATAAACAGACACAACAACAAACACAACCCATCCACAAACTGGCACAATGACCACAACACGCACACAAAACGTCAGCGGACCCCGTGTTAGTCTGCCGGCGCTGGTGAGAAGCCAAGCTGCTCCTTAAATCCACATCACGCGTTAAACTTGACGTTAAAACCAAAACACTACAGCCAGCTACAGCTAACGGAGCTAGCTACACGGCTAGATAAACAGCTACAACAACACAACCTCTGTTTGTGCTGGTGATCAGTTTACAAAACGTGTTACACAGCCGGTGAATCACCCGTTAACTGGCCCTCCTCATTCTCCATGGACCGCCGGCTGTCCTCCTCAGTGTCCCCATACATGAAGCGAACAGCTGGAGTGTGGCTAACGGGCGAAGCTAACAGCGCCGCTGAAGGGCCGCCATTAGAAGTACCCGGATACTGACAGGTCAGCGGGTCACGTGTTTAAAATGACTAAATGTTTATTTATGTCTATTTTATTGTTAATTATTGTTGCCTCACAAGAAAACTATTGTTAATTAAGTGAATAAAAGGAAACTTAAAGGATAAAACTATAAAGATGATAAATAATAACACGTTAGAAATATAAAATAAAGTGAAACTTCAGGTGGTATATCTGCAGTAAAATATAACAGCATATCATCCAGCATGGATACAATGAATCAGGCCGTGTGTTGGATCAGATGCTCTCAGAGGGAGGAGTTGGACAGTGTGACGGCCACAGGAAGGAACGAGCTCCTGCGGCTCAGGATCGGTCTGGTCCTGCAGATGTCGAAGGACCGGGGCCTCCTCAGAACACAGGGCGGCTCTGGCCCTTCTTGTAGAGGGCTTCAGTAATTCTTAGTCCAGGCTGTTGTCCAGAAACACTCCCAGCTATTTATAACCCTCCACCGTGTCCACACTCTGCCCCCCCGATGGAGACAGGAGCCACCTGAGTCTTTGTCCTCCTCAGGTCCACAACCAGCTCCTTCTTCTTCGTCTTTGCCACACTGAGCAGCAGATGGTCCTGAGCTGTCCACCACAGACACATGAAATCCTCTCAAATGTCAAAGAATATAATCACCTTTATTGATAAAAGGCTGAGCGCAGGGTAAAGTATCAACACTAGTTCAAAGTCACGCTCACCACAAACACACATAAGATGACCACAAGCAGACTCACACACTCACACACACACACATACTGATGAGGAAAATGAAAACAGACATGAACACAAGCACAAACAATATGAAACATTCAGCTTCACTGGTGCAATATTAAACTCACAAGGCTGTTAAATATAAACAGCTTTCCAAACATCACAGTGACTACAGTGTTTCCCACAGGCTGGCTGACAGTGGAGAGCAGTGTGTGTGTGTGTGTGTGTGTGTGTGTGTGTGTGTCCTCCTGGTTAAAGGCTGCTGTATGCACATACAGTGAGGGTTAACCTGCTGAAAGTTTCCTGAACGACATGTTCAAGATGTCCAAACACTTCAGACTGTTCACAGACTCATCATGAGCTGAAGCACGCAGCGCCTGGTCAGAGCAGGCGTCAGCTTCATGTTTCCATCAGTGCAGAGATCACTTCAGACCAAACGCCATGTTCATGTCTGATGCTCCTACAATCACCAAGACAGAAAGAAAATAAGTTCCTAAAATAAACACACACACACACTGATCATCAAGATCTCATCGGCCTTCTGGGTCAGAGCCACAAAGAGACACAAACTGTTCCAAAACGTCCAGGATAACCCGAAAAACAGACTTACCATGACCACACACACACACACACACACACAGTCCTGTGTGCTTGTTGTTCTGCAGCTCTGTGGCGCTGCGCTGCCCTCTGCTGTTGAACAGTGGTGCTGAACCTGCCTCAGACTGAGCCTCTGTCATCTTCCTCTGGTGTGGGTCTGACAGAGGGCGTTGGGGTGAATCAGTGGTATTGATCAGACATTAGAAGCAGAGGACCAGCTCCGCGTGTCTCTGCCAGGCTGACAGCAGCCTCATTCATCTCACAGCCTTCTGGGTGGTCGGCCTGAGCCTCTGACCTTTCCTCTGCCGCCCTCAGCTCCACATTTGTCACTTTCAGTGAAGCGTCAGGTTTGTTTGATGGCTCCATCTCACCCATCGTACAGCTGGGGTACTCTGCTCAGGCATGAATATATGAGGTATTATCTTTTATCTGACTCAGATTGATGCATTTAAAATGTGTCTGTCAGCCTGTCTTTGTTGAGTCTGAAGTTTATGTTTATATTTTTAACATTATCTTTAGTTTGAAAATGAAAACAGAAACAATAAATAAAACCAGTCTGATGCATGAACGGACGTTTTAAATGACGTGTGAACTGTGTGGCAGTCTGCGCCTCAGGTAGGAGTCATGATGGTAATCAGCTCCTCCTCCTCCTCCTCCTCTTCGTCCTCACAGGTCAACACTGCTGAAGCTGGAAGGATCAATAAAAACTGTGTTCATTAATAAGACACACAGGACTCATCAGGACCTGCCAGCACTGCACTCTGCTGCCCTCTGGTGACTGAAGACTGTCTGCAGCGTGTGGTGAACACTGTTTTTACAACTTGGTTTATTATTAAGTTATTCTTTGTCCTGTCCCATAGGGGGCGCTCTGGAGACAGCTCAGAATGAATGGAGTCCTATAAGGCCCAAAAATGATAAGTAGCTTTTAGTGTTATTATTACAGCTGTTCGACCATGTATCCCATAATTAGCTCATTGACAGTAGCTCACTGTTTATCTTAGTGTCATGTTTTAGTCACAGAGTGATCTGATGGGAGTGTCCATCCGCTCAGACCGAAGAGTCACAAAAACAACACAGGCTCATAGAATGTAAGAATAACTGCAGACACCCGAAACCAACCAAACTCCAGCCGCTCAAATTATACAGACAGGTTCTGGAGCAGCCCGGAATAATGAGAGCTTCCTGCTCCGTGTTTCCACAAGATTAAAGCTTCAGGCCACAGGAGCAGGTTATTCAAACAGGCGTATCTGCACACACAGAGCAGCCTGCAGCAAACCCAGCAGGAGTTAAAGGTGTTAACTCTCACAGGTGACTCCGCTCCGCAGGGTGTGTGTGTGTGTGTGTGTGTGTGGGTCAGCCAGCGGACACACACACACTCACACACCCTGACTGACCCCAGTCAGCTGCTCACTGAGCCTGAAGACAGACGGATGAAAACAGAATCAGTCATAACACCAGTTATATACATATATGGTGATGGCTCTTCTTCTGTGGTTAGACTTATGGCAGGCTGACTCACTGCTCCCTCTAGTGGTTCACAGTGTGTAGTTTTATTACCCCTGGGTCCTTTTTATGGGACAGTACTCAGAGGTCTTCACTGTTTATGCAGGTGGTTTTAGTCCTTTAAACCCGCAGACCGGCTCCACCCTCAGACCGGCTCCACCCTCCTGCTGC
Source organism: Parambassis ranga (assembly GCF_900634625.1). Classification (NCBI taxonomy): domain Eukaryota; kingdom Metazoa; phylum Chordata; class Actinopteri; family Ambassidae; genus Parambassis; species Parambassis ranga. Next base: position 17,132,866 of record NC_041043.1, read on the forward strand.
TGCCCCTTCTGACGGGGTTGTCTTCACTTTTTCTTGTCTCCATGTCTCCACATCAACACAGCTCAGCTGATAAATGTGTCCAAAGTCAGATGAGGGAGACATCAAAGAGGAAAAGAATGCAGTCCTCCCTGTGATGGCCTCCTCCTCCTCTTCCTCCTCCTCCTCCTCTTCCTCCTTCCAGGCGCGCTCCCCCCTCTGTGGTCTCTGTGGTCTCTGTAGTCTGTACTTTCTACTCCTACAGACATTTATGGGCCATTCAGAGCAGGGCGGAGGGGGCCGCCCAGCAGCGCGTCGGGCTGCAGGAGGAGACGCGTCAGGCTCCGGGCGCTGCTCCAGCGTCAGTGCGCGCAGCGGGGAGATGGAAGCGGTGCGTCCCGAGCCCCGCGCCCTGCCTCGGCTCTTCCACAGAGCCCCCCTTCGCCTCCTGCTCCTGCTGGGATTCTCCGTGTCCACCTCCGCGGCATGGGACCTGGTCCTTCTCCACACCAACGACGTGCACGCCCGCGTGGAGGAGACCAGCGTTCACTCTGGGAAATGCGGCGGCAGCGGCTGCTTCGCCGGCGTGGCGCGGAGAGCCACGATGATCCAGAAGATCCGCGACACCGAGAGCAACGTGCTGCTGCTGGACGCCGGAGACCAGTTCCAGGGGACAGTCTGGTTCAACATCTACGAGGGGGCCGAGGCGGCGCACTTCATGAACATGCTGGACTACGATGCCATGGTAGGGAGTCTTCTCCTCTGACTCCAGCAGCAGCTGGGACCTGTAACAGTGCTGGGAGTCAGAGTGAGGAGCGTGATTACTTTCTTTGATAGTTGAACCTACAACCAGTCAGTAACTATGGCTGCACATGAGTGTAGGATACAGCAGCAGTCTGTGTGTGTGTGATGATAACTGTTGGCTCAGTCATTTTCCTAAACAACGGATTCATTTAAGTTTTAATGAAGTGGAATGAAGCTCAATCATCAGAAACAGCCCTCGTCTCCATAGAAACCTGGTCTCCAGGTCTGAAGGCTGCAGCGGGCTTTCATTAGCCTGAGTGCAGCAGCAGTGTTGTGATGGATCAGCTGTTTGACCTCTGACTTACAGCAGACAAGCTGAGCTCAGACAGCACTTTATGATAAACGTGTGCATCATCAGCATACATGCGGACAGGAACATGCTGTCCAATCAGCATTAAGCCCCGCCCCGCAGATTTTCAGGTACCGACCACAGACACTATAGACTGTGGACAGAGCCTCCATCACGTCACCGGATTGTTTCTGAAGGGCTGTTTTAAAGGCTCGGTGGGGCATGAGGCATGGCCCGTCGCCATGTTGGCAGCGTCACAACCAAAACTCCAAGCCTGAGCCCTGGAGGCTGCCGCTTAGGACCAACCCAGCAGTTGGAAGTATAATACAACCGTGAAAGAAGATCAGTATGAAGCTCCAGCACAGCGTGTGCTGCCCAACACCAGCCTGATGCAGTGCAGGACGCAGCGTCTCAGTCCGCCTGAACTCCCTGTTAATCCACATACAAACCTCTAGTGGTCACTTCCATATGTTTCTGTATTCAGGCAGGTTGCTGCTTGATTGAATCACACCTTCATCAAACTAAATCTAGACCTGGTTCCTGCAGAAGAACTCATGTGATGACAGACCAGCTGGAGTTTATCTTACTAAGTGTCTTTTTGTGTGTTTGACAGGTTTTTGGAAATCACGAGTTTGACAACGGCGTGGACGGACTCATGAAGCCGTTCATGGAGAACATCAAGTGTCCCGTTCTCAGTGCCAACATCAAGGCGGACAAAAGTCTGCCCAAGTTCAGCAGCAGCTATTTACCGTATAAGATATTCACTGTCGATGGTCAGAGTGTGGGCGTGGTGGGATACACCTCGCGGGAAACTCCGGCTCTCTCCAGACCCGGTGAGTGGAGCGAGGCGCTTTCTGTGACGCTCCTGTCACTCAGCCTGGAGTCATGTCTGTCGGTGTCCCTGTCACCCACTGACATTTGTCCACAGGACCTCACCTGCAGTTTGAGGACGAGGTGAGCGCCGTGCAGCAGCAGGTCGACAAGCTTCAGAAGCTGGGGGTCAATAAGATCATCGCCCTGGGCCACTCCGGCTTCACCGTGGACCAGGAGATCGCCAGGAAGGTCAGTGGAGTCGACGTGGTCATCGGCGGACACTCCAACACGTTCCTGTACACAGGTAGGCACAGCGGGCGATCAGAGCTGACAAGCAGGTCACAGGGCTGACTCTTAACAGGAACAACATGTGGTTACTATGGAAACAACAGTGAAATAGGACTTCCTGAAAGCTTTCAAAGTAAAACACATGACTTATATAACTATAATTCAGTTCATTTCACTGAAACACATTTCACTGAAAGTGAAAGAAAAAGCCTCACACACACACACACACACACACACACACACACACACACTCAGGCTCATTAAACAGTTTGATTTTAAGGTTTGTTGACTCACGTAAGAGTGAGGAAAACAGCTCTGTGGTCTGAGCTGCACACTTCCTGTCTGCATTTATATACATCTTCACAGAGCTATTTACAGAAGACAGCGAGCTCACTCTGTACACAGTCACAGTGCACTCACCACCAACATCAGACTCAGAGTTTCCCCTTGTAAAGAGGCAAGAGGCCAAGAATCTACGACCACAGCAACCATCGGTCACTGCTCCGTCCTGTCTGCAGACAGAGATCAGCTGCAGGAAGCTGCAGTTCAGACAGAGACTCTCTGAGTGTTGGTCATGTGACTGCTGCTCACAGTGACTCCATCATGGCGTCCTGATGGCTGCTGAGGACTTTCTGTTTTCACTGAGTCTTGTGGGTGTGGATTATTCTTGGAGAATGAAGACGTTCAGAGGATGAACTCTTCATCCTTTGGCTGCTGTTTTATTTTCTTTTTCTTTGTCCTTCTTATTTTCAGGAAGTCCTCCTTCCACTGAGGCCCCAGCTGGTCCTTATCCCTTCATGGTGGGGTCAGAGGACGGCCGGCAGGTCCCCGTCGTCCAGGCCTATGCCTTCGGAAAATATCTGGGTCGCCTGAAGGTGACCTTCGACCAGGCTGGAAACGTAGTGACCGCGACGGGAAACCCCATCCTGCTGGACAGCAGCATCCAGCAGGGTAAACACACCCTGGTCACGTCCTGTGATCCTGTGTTTGTGCAGAAAGACGTTAACTTTTCCTTCTAAATGGTGTCTGGTTCAGATCCACGCGTCCTCGCTCAGGTGAACGAATGGAAAAAAAGTCTGGCCAACTACTCGACTCAGGTCGTGGGGAAGACTCTGGTGTTCCTGAACGGGACGGCGCAGGAGTGCCGCTTTCGTGAGTGTAACCTGGGAAACCTCCTCTGCGACGCCATGGTGAGTCTTTAAAGAAATGAAGGTCCTACACGTGACATCACAGTTGATTTCTGCTTTTATGTTTGTGGCTTTCCTCCAGTCTGAACCTGGAACTCTGATGTTTAAATCCACCCGATGCTTTGAGCTGCAGAGCTGAATGAACCTGTGCATGTTTGTACTCTCCAGCTCGACAACAACATCCGCGTCAGCGATGAAATCCAGTGGAACCACGTCAGTGCCTGCATCCTTAACGGAGGCGGTATTCGGACGTCCATCGACGAACGCACCAGGAATGGTGAGGCCTCAAACATCATGAGCAGGAAAAGGCCGGCTAGCTCAGTAATGAGCTCTCAGACCAAACATGCTTCTGTTGTCTGCAGGCTCCATCACGATGGAGGACCTGATCTCCGTCCTACCTTTTGGAGGAACCTTCGACCTGGTGCATCTGAAGGGGTCCACGCTGAGGAAAGTCTTCGAACACTCAGTGGCACGATACGGACAAAGCACCGGAGAGTTCCTGCAGGTGTCTGGTATGTCCCGTCTCACAGATCCACCCTGTGTCAGGGGAGCGCGCTGGCTGGTCGGTGCTATGCTTTGGTTCACTGTGGTGACTAATGGGCGTCTAACATGAGCTAATGTAAACCAATCAGGTCCTGAGTGTCACTACACAGACACTCCAGACTGTTCTCCAATGTTCTGTCCTGGTTCTGGTTTAAATCAAAAGTGGTAGAAGGTGGTGAGGAGGATTTGGACTGATGAGGTCTCCTCTGTCAGGCTTCCATGTTGAGTTCGATGTCTCCAAACCTCCGGGCCAGCGTGTGAGAAGCCTCAGCATCCTCTGCACCAACTGCCGGGTCCCTCGCTACGAGCTGGTCCAGGATGAGACGGTTTACAAAGTGGTGCTTCCATCCTACTTGGTGCAGGGTGGGGACAATTTCTCTGTGATCAAGGACGAGATGATCAAACACAACAGCGGTGAGGCGTCACGCCGGTTCACGTGTTTGACGCGCTCGGAAACACTGGCTGTAACTTGTTGTGTCTTGTCTTGTGTTCAGGTGATCTGGACATCTCTGTCGTATCAAGCTTCATCGCACAGAGGAAGCGAGTTTATCCATCTGTTGAAGGACGCATCAAAATCTACAACTCAGCTTCCGGACTCCAGACGGCTCCGCTGGTTTTACTAATGTCACTGCTGCTGCAAGTTTTAACGTCTCACACGAACTTTTTTTAACCAGATTTTATAAACTGCATGTGAAAAAAAACATTTTAAACACCAAACGTTTGGACTCAATATAGCCGAGTACTGAAGCTGGGGGTGGGGGGGTGCAGTTCCTCTAATGACCACTAGAGGGCTTCTTGTCTGTGTTTAATCAGGGCGGACGTTTCTGTTTTTCAGTGTTCTGAAAGTTTCGCACGTGTTCAGTAACATGTTTTATGACATATATCTGTGAGTTCATTACATCCAGACCTCCATTTTCCCCTCGTACCCGGATCACAGAGCAGCCTTAGCAGGGAATCGCAGACCTCCCCTCCTCCCAGACCTCCCCTCCTCCCAGACCTCCCCTCCTCCCAGACCTCCCCTCCTCCGGCTCATACTGAGGCGTTCCCATGCCAGCTAGGACATATAATCTCCTCCCTCCTGTCATCAATCTGCCAGTTGCCATGCTCGGAACACCTCCCCAGGGAGGCGTCCAGAGGAGATTCTAACCAGATGTCTGGTCTGAGTCAGCTCCCCAGCAGCTCCGCTGACCCAGCCCCTCTCTGTATGTCCAGGCTGTGGGTTTATTTCCTGCTATCACTTTGGCTCAGACCTATGTTCTAGCATCAAATATGTAAACAGACATTATGTATACTGCCGTCATTAAACGTTGAATAATAGCTCTGAATTATCTGCCGACTTTGCATGTAGCGCCATCGCCTGGTCAACATCTCAATTACAGTCATTTTTATGACCAAACATCTCTCTGACATAGAGAAGAACATACACAAGCAAAAATGAAAAAGTTTGTTTTGATCATGAAGCTGAATGAGCTCAGAGCAGCTGATGTCTCCACAGCAGTAAGAACTGAAGTGCTGTATAAACCTCTGAAGACGACTCTTCACTGAGGCTCTGACCTCGCGTCAGGCTGAAGGAGCACTTTGACTCCAGAATATTCACATTATTCCTCCACATTAAACAACGCTGATCGTTTCTGACTGTGTGTAAACACTCTGAAGTGAAGGCAGCTGTAGCGTCTGGATTTTAGTGCTTCGGCTAAAATCACTTCAATTTATTTGTTTATCTTGAGATAACGAGCTCATTTTCTCATGCTGCAAACCGATGGAGCTCTTTGATAACTTTATGTTCTCCTCTCAAGAGAACACCCTTCATCATGTTGTATCCCTGTAGTTCCTCAACAGCCACAATCACCGTGAACACGCCAGAAAAGGACTCCTTTATAAGTCTCGATGACCACACAACTCAGGCAGCAACCCTGAGGCTAAGACATAAAGCTAAACAGGAAGTGACTGCAACTGCAGTTCCTCCAGCGTCCACTGGTGGCTGGCACCAACAGTGAGTCAATAAGCTTCCATCTTATTTTCAGCAGAAATAAGGAGCCTGGTACAGTCACAGCTTCAGAAGACCTGCCTGACCTCAGACAGGACCTGTTCTTCCAGACCTGGATTTGTTTCTCATGGATGTGAGTCTCTCTGTGTCTGCCAGCCTTCAGGAGTCTCCTCCTCCTCCTCCTCAGTGCTCTTGGCTCTGGATCTGCTCTCTGAAATCGTGTCAGGCGAACAGGGCCTCCTCTGTGTGAGGGTTCCCCCGAACGACGACGCTCGCCGCCTGCTAATGACGGAAAGGTCCTTCTGTGTGGCTGCACTGAGCGCCGACACAGCTGGCAGCAGGAAAACAGGCACATTAAGATTCAGGGGGCAGAACCTCCATCAGTGTTACATCAGTGTTTCTGTAAGTGAGGCGCTTCCAGGAACTGAACCTCTGAAGTGAGCCCAGACTCCAGAAAGTCTGCACTCCTCTGTGTCTGAAGGAAAAAACAACTCATCTCATCAGAGCCGATTTTTCAGAGAACACACACGTTTTCTCCGACTAGACCTCGGCTCACGTGAACCTGAAGTGGACTCCTGTCACAGACGAGACGCAGACTCTGCGGTGATGTCAATAAATACATGTGTTTATTTGGTGCATTGCTGTACATTGGAATGTAGTGAAGGTCTCGGAGCTTTGGAAACTGCACGACGGTGTGTCGTCACACGATGAGCAGCTCCTTCCCTCCTTGCTGAGGAAACACAAACATCTGTAAGTTTCTGTGCCTGTATGCTGGATTCTTTCTCAGATCAGCCACTTCCTGTATGGCCTCTTTGCATTCTCTGCTGTCACTTGTTTACCTTGCTGAGTTCAGGAAAAAGTTCCAGCACAGCGATGTCCAGCAGGACGTACGTCATCTGAGCAGGAGAGAAAAACTCGCTGTGAGTCACTGCACGGAGACATCACACTGTTACTTCACTGCTGAAGTCCTCAAAGCTCACAAACAGCGCCCCCTGTGGCCGCATCGTGAACTAACAGAAACAGAGCGGCTCCTGTTTACCTGCTTGTTGAGGAGCGGCTGCTGCAGACAGTCGAACAGCAGCTGGACGCCCTCGTGTTTCCCCTCCTCACCGATGACTTTCCCCACAAAGTCTGCAATCAGTTTGACATGTGTGGGACATTGACTTGATGTCTGTTAATAACGATGAGCAGTGCAGTGGATGCACTGACCTGGTAGATACTTCATCATCTCCTCGAAGGTCCGCTTGGCTCGGCTCTGTTTGTCCTCGGCCGTCCGCTCCTCGCTGCTCTCACAGAAAACAGCGTCTGCAAGAGGAAGCACCCGGAGCTGAAGCCGCCTGTCGATCATCAGCGGTTTGAGCCCCGCCGGCCTGGTCCTACCTCTGAGCTGCGTGATGAGGGACACCGTGCGGTGCTCCTGGAGGATCTGCTCCAGTTTGGACTGCATGTACTGGTCCATGTAGGCTTCAAACGTGCTCTTGAACAGGATCCTTCCAGCCGCCAGGACGTGATGCAGCCAGTCCGGTACGCGGAACACCACCCGACCTGTGAACCCAGACACAGACACACACTGAGACGCTGCAGAGGACGGCACGTTTACAATTTACACAACCTGGCTCCACATTCAAGAAGACATTCAGCAGGTAATCCTGACGAGACGTCAGGGCGGCGAGCTGCAGGACCGGAGGACGCCCGCCGTCACTCACCGACATACATCATGTAGTCGTACATGCCGTCCACAGTGACCATGTCCATGAAGAGGTTGTGTTTGTGTTTGCGCTCTGAGCCGTCCGACAGGTTGGCGTTGTTCTTGAACAGGTTGGTGAAGAGCTGCAGGTGAGAGAGGGCGGGACAGAGAATCAAACATGGCTGCAGGAGGAACTTCCTGATCAACACTGTGAAGGTTGGGACTATTCTCAGCTGAGGATGAACCCATGTTTGGACTGTCAGACAGGAAACTCCTCCTCTGATCCAGAGCAGTGGGTTTCTGCTCACTGTGTGTGAGACAATGTGAGATGTGTGTGTGTGTTTGTCGTCTGACCCGCTTGTTGTTCTCAGCTGAGGGGCTGAGGATGGTCAGCTCGGGTCGGCTCGGTTTGGGTTTGGGCGACTCGCAGGAGTTGAAGAAGGACTGGATGAAGGGCTCCAGGTTCTGTCCCTTCTGCAGCACGGACACAAACAACACGATTCAGAGTGTCGCTACAAAACCCCCAACAACAGGAACAACAGGTTAACCGAGCACCCCACACATTTCCTCATCCTGACCGCGGCTCGTGGGTTTTCATTTTTTCTGAATAGAAGCAGCATATTTATACAGCTCTGTTTTCTACCCACTCCACTGTAGCCCGAACACTTGTGTCCCGCCTGGGGACACGTCAGAATGCAGCCAGAAGAACCAAACAAACACAACAAATGAAGCGGGCGGGGTCGCACCTCCTTTATCAGCTTTCCTGGAACAGACTTGAAAATTTTCCCTGTGAAAAAAAAAACAGGAAACATGTGAGTGCAGCTTTAAAAAGACCGGAGTTCATGTGCTGTGGATCCTGCAGGACACATTTAAACCACATGGATAAAAGTTGGATCAGGATGATGTTCACACATTATGTAACCCGACGTTGTCTTCCAGACTCAAACTGTCTCAATGAGCTGGATTTGATTTAAATGACATGTGGAAGGTGTAAATCCTAACGCTGCAGTCTGATATAGTTTCCATCATCGATTGATCATCCATGATTAATCAATAAGTGTATTCTGACATTTGATGTTTCAGGCCCAAACTTCCGTTCACTGGCTCATCGCTGCATGATCACTGTGTGTGTCTGTCTGCACAGAACACACAGACAGACACACACAGCGTCAACCTGTCCACTCATATAAATAACAGCTGAGGACAGACGGAGTGCACGTACCCAGGTTGACATCAGGCAGCATCCGGTCCAAGAACTGAGACTCCATGCTGTGAGGGGACAGGAAGTCTGCCAGCAGCTGACTGTTACTGAGCTCTGGGTGCAGCAGGAGTCTCTGCGCACACACACACAGACACACACACACACACAGACACACACACACACATACAATGCAGATGAAATCAGGATCACTGACAGTAACCATTCTTAAAGCAGCGACAACAAAGACACACACACATAGCTCTGCCTGTCAGCCGGCTGTGTTGTGTTGTGTTGTGTTGTGTTGTTGTCGAGGGTCAGTTCGTTGCAGAGGTCGCAGGGACTGAGGAATCACTGAGCATCATAAGGATGAATAATCTGACCGCTGTCAGGGTGGATTACCTGTAAATATTCCTCAAATTCTTCCCTCTTTGACTCAAGAAACTCGTAATTCTTTGGTCCAATGATTCTTTTGGAGGGAAGCTGTGCGTCTGCAAACGTGCCTGAAGACAGAGAAGGAAACCGAAGGGTTAACATTCTGTAAACTCAGCCGTCACTGGAACACAGACAAACGTGTGTTACCGTGGAACTCAGTGAGCTTTGACTCCAGGACGTAGAACTCCAGATATCTCCTGTACACAGACCACTTCTCAGCCTCATGACCAACTGTGAGCGGAGAGGGACAGATTCTCAGTGTGTCTGCAGCCTCTGGTCCCCCACACACAGACACACACAGACACACACACACGCACAGACACACATACACACACAGACACACACAGACACACACAGACACACACAGACAGACACACACACAGACACACACACACAGACACACACAGACGCACACAGACGCACACACACGCACAGACACACACAGACACACACAGACAGACACACACACAGACGCACACACACGCACAGACACACACAGACACACACAGACAGACACACACACAGACAGACACACACACACACAGACACACACACAGACACACACAGACAGACACACACACACAGACAGACACACACACACACAGACACACACAGACAGACACACACACACACACACACAGACACAGACACACACACACTGAGACAGACACACACACAGACAGACACACACACACACACACACAGACACACACAGACAGACACACACACAGACAGACACACACACACACACACACAGACACACACACAGACACACACAGACACACACAGACAGACACACACACAGACAGACACACACACACACACACAGACACACACAGACACACACAGACAGACACACACACACACACACACACAGACACAGACACACACACACTGAGACAGACACACACACAGACAGACACACAGAGACACACACACAGACAGACACAGACAGACACACACAGACACACACACACACAGACACACACAGACACACACAGACACACACACACACAGACACACACAGACAGACACAGACAGACACAGACAGACACACACACAGACACACACACACCACACAGACACACACACAGACACACACAGACACACACACACACACACAGACACACACAGACACACACAGACAGACACACACACAGACAGACACACACACACACACACACACAGACACACACACACACGCAGACACACACACACTGAGACAGACACACACACAGACACACACACAGAGACACACACACACACAGAGACACACACACACAAACACACACAGACACACACACACAGACACACACACACACACAGACACACACACACACACACACACACAGACACACACACACACACACACACACACACACACAGACACACACACACACACACACACAGACACACACACACACACCATGTCTACCAGCAGAGACACGTGTGTGTACAGGTCAGACAGAACTCTCTGAATGTTGGTCATGTGACTCCATCTTCCTCCATCTTCCTCCATCTTTGCACAGACACTGGTTTCTTATCTCACCTTCCTTCCTGTCGTTGCGCTCCACGTCGATGCAGAAGACGGGGACCCGCTCCCTCTTGATCTCGTCCTCGTACAGGTCGATGTACGGGATGGTGATGGTCCAGGCTGACAGGTTCCTCTGAGTGCCCGCCATGCTCACCGGCTCTGCGGGGGAGTCATCCTCCATGACGACGGTCGCCTCCTCCACCTACAAGGACACATGTAGGATTATCCACTACACTTCAGTGGCTAATTTAACATGGGGGTCACCATGGCAGGCCGCTCTCACCGTGTCGTCGTCGATGTCATTGATGGTGCTGGGTGGCAGCAGGGCGCCCTCCATGGTGGTGCTCTTGAACACACCTTTGATTTTGCTGCCGATCCTGCTGATGCCGAAAGACTCCCCCCGCTTGGACGGGTTTCTGGTGTGAACAGAGAGCGTCAGCGGCTCGGTCCATTTCCACCGAGTTCACACACAGTGTTCTTACACAGTGTTCTCACACAGTGTTCTCACACAGTGTGTTCTTACACAGTGTTCTCACACAGTGTTCTCACACAGTGTTCTTACACAGTGTTCTCACACAGTGTTCTCACACAGTGTGTTCTTACACACAGTGTTCTCACACAGTGTTCTCACACAGTGTTCTCACACAGTGTGTTCTTACACAGTGTTCTTACACAGTGTTCTCACACAGTGTTCTTACACAGTGTGTTCTCACACAGTGTTCTCACACAGTGTGTTCTTACACAGTGTTCTCACACAGTGTTCTTACACAGTGTTCTCACACAGTGTGTTCTTACACAGTGTTCTCACACAGTGTTCTTACACAGTGTTCTCACACAGTGTTCTTACACACAGTGTTCTTACACAGTGTTCTTACACACAGTGTTCTCACATAGTATTCTCACACAGTGTTCTCACACAGTGTGTTCTTACACAGTGTTCTCACACAGTGTTCTTACACAGTGTTCTCACACAGTGTGTTCTTACACAGTGTTCTCAGTGTTCTTACACAGTGTTCTCACACAGTGTGTTCTTACACAGTGTTCTTACACAGTGTTCTTACACACAGTGTTCTCACACAGTGTGTTCTTACACAGTGTTCTTACACAGTGTTCTCACACAGTGTTCTCACACAGTGTGTTCTTACACAGTGTTCTCACACAGTGTGTTCTTACACAGTGTTCTCACACAGTGTTCTCACACAGTGTGTTCTTACACAGTGTTCTCACACAGTGTGTTCTTACACAGTGTTCTCACACAGTGTTCTCACACAGTGTGTTCTTACACAGTGTTCTCACACAGTGTTCTCACACAGTGTGTTCTTACACAGTGTTCTCACACAGTGTGTTCTTACACAGTGTTCTCACACAGTGTTCTCACACAGTGTTCTCACACAGTGTGTTCTCACACAGTGTGTTCTTACACAGTGTTCTCACACAGTGTTCTCACACAGTGTTCTTACACACAGTGTTCTCACACAGTGTTCTCACACAGTGTTCTTACAGTTACAGTCCATGCAGCGGGCGTGCAGTAAAAACATGCAGCTAGGTCTGACCATCAGTGACTGAGGATAAATATATATAAAGACCATTGCAACAGAATCAGGTGCTGCTCTGCCGCTCTGACATCACCCGACACGTCTCTAACATGCGTCAGCGTTACAGACAGAAGCGTCCCGCAGCAGCTCGTGACGTTAGGACCTCCTGCAGCCTGCAGGGACACTGCTGCAGCTCTGTGTCTGCATGCATCACTCTGCAGAGGTCGCAGGCAGCGGACGACATGCTGGAGACGCACTCACCTGGTTTCCTCCAGACTGAAGCTGTTTCTGAAATAAGACGCACAACTGCTGATGACACACACACAGAGGATGGAGCGGATGGAGTTCTGCTGCAGGTTCCATGCTCTCACTGCAGCTCCCAGCTTTGTACTATTTATCTATCTAATCTATCAAGACAAACTTCTGATCACAGACCTGTTCATCCGTGAGTTCCTGGTCGGAGACTCG